>NC_051323.1:913383-964488 GCF_015220235.1 Choloepus didactylus
TCTGTATGGTTATCAGAATAAATCATGGTGTGAGGTCACTATTGGATTTTATAGAGGAAAAAAGATGTATTTGGAAAACATAACTGAAATATGAAGCCACTGAGGCAAGATATACATTATCAAATCTACAGGAAAAGCTCTGTTACGGGTGGGCTACAGCTAAACCATATACAACATTTTACTTCACATAAACTAGTAACACTAGACTATTTGTTAAAATAGGAAACTGGCTACATAGGGGGTAGAAGGCTGGAGGACAAAAATAGTTACACTGAGGCTAGCAGAGAAATGACCTGCAAGATGTAGCTAATTCCCTGTCACCTTCTTCCCAATTCCTTGGCTCCAGGATTGGGTGAATAAAAGGAAAGGGTTATGGTAGCATTACCCATAAGCTCAGAGGAGTAGCCTTGCTGAGCTGGTGCTCAGACTTCTGAGTAAGGGATAAGTTCTAGCAGCTGCTGCTACCTTTGAGGAGGTGCTATAAGACTGGTTCTTAGAGTGCTGAAAAAAGCAGTAGGCTGATATCAACTATTGTACCTAGGGGAAAGTGCTGCTTGCTATTGGAGAAACATCTGCAGGAACAGCAAACAAACAGGAAGAAGAAGGAGGTCTTCCTTTCTCTTGTGTGTGTCTTTGGTACTTTCCAGTAACAGGACCTAATGCAATCTATTGACAAAGAAGTCTAGAAAATGCAGCCTGCTGGGCCCAATCACAGAATCATTGTGAATGTGCTACAGAGAGCCAAGCCTAAATACTAGCAGACTATCCTTCAGTAATCTTTAGTGATCTTACCTAATTATTTCAGACATGAATATCAGTGTGGCAGCCCAGGGCCCAGGTCTCCTCCTAAACAGGAATGATGCCCCAAGCAGGTAACAGCCTACTTGACCAGGACAAAGGTCAAGAAAGGAAACAATCTCCCCAGAGGGAAAAGAATGTATGGCCCTGGTGATATCTTAGTCTTAAACATTAATCTTAGTAGAACATCAGGTCTTCAGACCCTTTAATGATTATACTAAAGGCAACATGTCTTCAGACTACATGGAAAGTCTTTGTTCTAACATCATTTACATATTGCCCCTTGTAATCCTGTCCCCCTGTGGAGCACTATCCCTCCAGACCACTGCCACCAGAGACTCCTGCTTGTAAGTTCTAACAAATCTATGGCTACTTCAGTGCCTGGCATGTTTGTTGGTCTTGTGGCAGCATCGGCTCATACTCTTCATGAACTTGGTCTGAAACCAAACAATCAGTGATTATAGAATAGTCAGTACACTAGAATAGGCATCTCAATTTTCTTTTGGGAATAAGAACTCTTCTCCAATTCCAGTTCACATTATTTGAGAGGGATCAACCCAATCATCATCAGCAGTGGTGAGAATGTATCTTGGACCAGTCCAAAGAGGACATTATCACATTAGCCATAGTGGCTGATATGGCAATGAGCCCATGACCCAAGCTAGTCCAATGAGAAACACTTACTATATTCTATTAGCCATTGTAGTTCATCTGTTAATTAGCACATGACCCTTGGTAGTCCAATGAGAAACTTATTCTGGAATTTTGTTGAAATTATTGGAAAAGTACATTTTCCTTTTCTTAAGAAATGGCTACGTGAGTAGGTTGTAAACTCATTGCTGCTGGTGGCCATCTTGCCACCACTTGGGAAAAGTCTGTGAGAAATATACCCCATATAAAGGAAAGTGCACCCAAATTATAATGAAAAATGCCTGTAACCTATATTCAGTTAAGCCTGAAATTAGCTTTAATTTGTACACTTAATAATACAACTAGTAATAACTAATACTCACATAGCAACTTCTATGTACAAGGCACTTCATACAGACTAATTCATACAATATTCACAAGGACCCTAAGATGTAGATACATTTTTTATCCCATTTCCTGTAGAAGGAAACTGAAGCAAAGAAAAGTTAGGTGACTTGGCCAAGGTCATGAATAGCAAATAGGCTAATTGAAGAGTTTTTACTGTTTCATTTCACTATACAGTGTCATGTACTTCAGTTAAGAGAATTAATACTTTGCATTTTAGTTTATGAAAGTTTGAGTTTTTGTTTTATTTTATTTTGAATTTTAATTTTTTATAGCCTGCAACTAAAAGGTCTGTCTAATAATATCTTCTTGCAAAATTGGTCCTTTTTTCCTCTGAAATAACAATGCTTATATACATACAATTATTTTATATCAATCATACTTTAAATTCCTGAAATTTACTTATGTGTATAGATATTTTGTCTACTATTGAAAATTGTAGAAATTTGTGGGCAGATTCTCCTGTACATGTGTTATTGCACACATCAGGTTGTAGGTGAAATCAGTAACCTATGACTCAGTCAGGATTAAAGTTGAATCTTAGGAAAATCTCATAGTTTAAGTTCTCAGTAATATCAAATTACAACAATTTGGTTTCAAGTGTTTATTTCTGAAGAAAAAAAATTTTCTTTATGAAAATTTCTAGAAGAGTTTGGTAAATAATGATGTTTCATCTCCATCATTTGAGAAATTAGTACCTTATATTTCATATACCCAATACATCATTTATTTTCTCACACCAAGATAAGAAAGGTTGCAGCATGTGGTTATTTTGTTTTTAGCATAATGGTTAATGGCTTTTTCTACTCTCAGAATTTTTTAAGCCATTAATTTTATCTCAGCTCTTTTCTGCATTCCACCCCTCCTGCATACTGATTAGTGTGCAAATTTCTTTCAACCTCATCTCCTTACTAGCCCAAATCAATTCATTCCTCCCCTATCACACTTATTCAGGCTCAGCATCCTCTTCCATTACTTCGGTGACAAGGTGAAAAATACAATGCCTTACTTCTATCATTTATTTCTGGCATTAAAGTAATGATACAATGGATTTAGATCCTCATTTTAGCCATCATTTAATCATAGACATGTAGAATCTAAAAGAGTTCTGAGGCCTTTATTGTCTAGCATCTGTGGCGTGCATGGATTCCATTAACAGAATGAATTCACAAGTATTCAGGTAAGATATATCAAACACAAACTTAGTCCCTTCCTACTATGTTACAATGAAAGTCAAATATAAACAGCTTATTAGGATTTGTTTGGTACTTTCATATCAGAGTTGCCTCTATAAAGAGATGCCACTTGAATCCCATGCATGAGACAGGAAGATTTTCTTATGAAGCCAGTCTGTATTGTTCTCAAAACTTTGTACATCCCAATCCTACATTCCATTACATAAATCATATACTTTATCTAACCTCTGTTGTCCAGATTTTATAAAGCAGAAACCAGCATTCTTTGGTCAACAAATTCTCTGAAGTTCTGAGTGTAGATGGAACACTGAATAAATCTGCTATCTTTTCTCTGCCAAGAGCTCACTAAAATGAGAATAAGATAAAAATAAGTATAAATCTTCAATTAAGAAGAGAATAGAAGGGAAACATCAATAAAGAGGGATTTCAATGCATTTCTGGTAGGCAGAAAGAAGAATAATGGCAATCAATGTAGCAGGTGAAAGAAATGCTTAGACTATAGCATGTGAAGAAGAGGATATAATCAAGAAAGAGCAAGTCAGCATGGCGGAAACCCAGAGAATTATGGCTCTCAGAATAGCCATATACAAATGAGAGTGGGAAAGAAACTTGGGGATGAAAATATGGGGATTAACTTAATGACTATATATGGAAGATATGGAAGATATGGAAGAGTTTATTTACATACTTGACCACTATAATTTCTGTGGGGCAGGAGAATATGTATTTTTTTTGTGTGTGTATGTATGAATACACACATGCACACACACATACACATGCATATATACATTCAAATACAGAGCAATGACTTCTAATTTCTGCCATTTGGTTTGGTATTTTTCAGCATTAGTGAAGCCCACTCAGTGAAAAGCTTCACACTGAACACAGAGTGGCCAGGCACCTTTTTTGACCATGAAACGAAGAAAAATTTTGTGAAACAACCTTGTAAATTGCATACATAGAAACATCTGTATAAATATTCAACACATAAAGCAAGTTTGGGGCATTATTACAAAACAAAAAAAAAAAAACAAGGAAGAAATTAAAATTAAATTTAAAAAATTACAAAATAATTTAAATTAAATCATATGCTGGAAATTTAAAAAATATGCTGAAAAATATTTCATTGGACAGAATGGAAAATAATGTTGACAGAGGTTTGAAAATCATGAAAGAAAGAAATTTGAGGGAAAAAAATCAATCAAGGAACTCCAACATACTATTTTCTTCCATAAAGAACAGAAGAGATGGAAGGAAAAATAAAAACAGTAATATGTGAATATTACTAAGACTAAAGGATATGCATCTTCAGACTAAATGTGTCCATCAGGGTACAGCACAAAAACTCATACCTAATCAAAGATTCATGAAATTACAGAACATTAAGCATAAAAAGAAGAATGAATATTTTCAGAGAGCACAACAGAGATTTTCACTTTGATTAACAGTTGAGTAAGTTTATATGGGACAAACAAAAAACAGCTAAAGAAAGTGGTATAAACAGATATATGTATATATATAAATATATATATATTTATATATATACATATATCATAAAAACTAAGTGGATAGTAAGGACTTAGATCAAATTTCAAAAAGAAAACTGAACATGTAAGTGAGAAAATAGCAGACTACCTATAAAAATTGGTAAAACTTGAATAGATAGTTCAGAAAAGAGGAAATCCAGATGACAAGAAACAAATGAACAGAAGCTCCACTTCATTAATAATTGGAAATTTAATTATGTGTCTGGTAATTTTAAGATATGCTTGCAAGTTCTTTTATATTCCTCCCATCAAGAGTTACAGATATCGGTCCCCTCCTCTTTAGACTGTGTGCAATAAAGAATAACAAAAGTGATGGCTATATGCTTTCTGAGACTAGATATTAAAATTCTAGGAAACTACTTTGTTTACTGAAACACAGCTCTCAGAGCCTTTAGCCTATATGTAAGAAGCCAGCCTATCCTGAATCTACCATGCTATAAAAAATCCCAGGCTGCAGGTAGGGGAGGGCACACATGGGTGCTTGGCCACACATAGGTACCAACCGAGCCACACATTTTAGACATCTCAAGTCAGATGCTATACATGTGAGTAAAGAAGCCCCAATGTGATTTCAGTCCCCAACTTTTGAACTAAATGCAGGCTGCTCAAGTTTTCTCAGCTGAGTCACCAGACATCATGGCGCAAAGACAAGACATCCTCACTGTGCACTGTCTAAATTCCTGACCCACAAAAATCTTGAGCATAATAAAATACTTGTTGATTTGAGGCACTAAGCTTTGGAGTGGTTTGCTTTACTAATCAATAAATATAATAGAATTTGATACCTGGAAGCAGATTTCTCCTGAAAGAAAATGTAGAAAATATAATGTTGATTATTGGGCTTGGTGTTGATGGAAACATAATGGACCTTATGGAGGCTGCTGCTAAGGGATTGAAGGAAATTGAAGGAAAGTGTGGGAAATATTTGTGAACTCATGATAAAATGGGACCCTTTTTAAGTAGTGGAGAGGACTGTTAATTATGGTGATGTAGAAAATAAGAAACATACCTAATGAAGTCACAGATGTAGCTCAAGATATCAGGCATGATTTATAGATACTTTCTCTATTCTGTGTGTTGTCTTTTCACTCTCTTGATAGTTTCCTTTGATACACTAAATTTTTAATATTGATGAATTCCACTTTATCTATTGTTTCTTTTGTTGTTTAACTTTTGGTGTCATGTCAAAGGGTACATTGTTGTATGCAACGTCATGAAGATTTACTCCTGTTTTCTTTAAAGAGTTTTGTAGTTTTGTCTCTTACATTCAGGTCTCTGATCCAATTTGAGTTATTGTATATGGTGTGAGGTAAGGGTCCAACATTTTTCTTTTGCAAGCAGATATCCAATTGTCCCAGCACCATTTGTTGAAAAGATATTCTCTTCCCACTGAATTGTCTTGTTAGCCTTGTGAAATACCAATTGACTATAGATCTATGGGTTCATTGTTGGACTCCTAATTATATTCCATTTAATTATAAGTTCATTCTTATACCAATACCACACTGTTTTGATATCTGTAGCTTTGTAGTTCATTTGAAATTGGTGACTATGACCCTCCTACTTTGTTCTTCTTTTTCAAGATTGCATGGCCCTTTGCAATGCCAAGTAAATTTTAGGATTGGTTGTTTCTTTTCTTAAAGAAAAAAACAGGACATTGGGATTTTGATAGGGATTACATTGAATCTGTAGGTGGCTTTGGTATTATTCTAAGTCTTCTGATCCATGAACAGGGATGTCTTTCCATTTTTTAGTTCTTTAATTTCTTTCAGCAATATTGTATAGTTTTCAGACAGACATCTTTCATTTCATTGGTAAAATTTATTCCTATGTATTTTATTCTTTTCAAAGCTATTATATTGGGATTGTTTTCTTAATTTCATTTTTGAGTTACTTGTTGACAGTGTCTAGAAATACAATTGATTTTTGCGAGTTTGTTTTTTTCTTCATTTTATTATTGTGGTGTATTATATTGATTGATTTTCATATGCTGAACCACTTTTGCATTCTTGGAATAAATTCTACTTGTCTGGTTACATTTTAAATATGTAAATTGAGTTTGGTGAAAGATACTGTAAAGAAAAATGTTTATGCATATTAATGCAGTTTGTTTAATTAGCTGGTATAAAATGTTATGTCATGGCTTGAGAAATATTAATCCCGGTCTAAAAGGTATGGAGAATGAGACTACGAATTACTGACAGTTGAGTGAGTCAGTGCACTCTGACTCACAGCTGCTCAGGGAGAGGGCTGGGAGATGATTAAGGGAAAGGCCTACCATGTCTACAAGAGGGACTATGCAGGGCCTACATATGGATAACTCCTTGGGTATTTCAGGAAGATTTTATCCTTTGAGAATAGTGTCAATAAGCTAAGTGCTCATGAGTCCATATCCTACCGGTTGGAATCAACTAAAAATGTCTCCAGCATAGAAATAGAAGAGTTCATTCTCCTGATGTCTATGAGTTGGCTTTGTTGCTATGAAATTTGGCAGCCTGCAAACTTGATTGATTTGGTCCCTTGATGGCACAAAGCAAGGTGAGTTGTGGGGCAAGAGAGTTTTTGAAGAAAACAAGAGGAATTAGACCTGATTAAAATGAGTCTTAGGAAGTTCATAAATGTTTTTGAACATGTAGAATAAGGTGTAGCATAGACTCATTCTTCTTCACAATGTGGAACATTTTGATTAGATGGGAAGTAATTTTTTAAATAATTATAGGTATATTATGACAGAAGTGACTGCCTTGAGAATTATGTTTTAGCCATCACTGATGGAATTAGACAAAATAGAATGTTGCTTGGTGAGGAATGATTTGCAGGTAATTCTCCTCCAGGGAATTTCTAATATCAAATGATGTTGAAATGCCTGCCAGCTCTAAATACTTTGATATTAAGTATATTCTCCTCATTTTGAAAAAAAACAAAACAATAAACAATGCAATATGCAAAATAAACAAATAATAATTTGATATTGAACAAAGTGGGTAAATAGAAAAATTGCCAGTTAGTTAAATATATATTCTTTAATAAACTCCCCTGCTTTATATGAATTTATTGCCAAGGAGCTTTGTGTAACATTATTTGTAATAAAGAAACAGTTCCTCCTTTAGCTATGATTCAGTAGAGAACTATTAAATAGAAAGAATTAAAGAGTGGATAATGTAACTGTAACTATGATGGTAATTGGGGGAAAGAAAACACAGATATAAAACATTACTCAAATTACCAAAACAGTCACCTCAGGAGAACATACACTCAGGCAACAGAATTATGGTTATTTATTAATAATTGCATTGAACTAATTATTCCAGAGGGTTATTTCAACTTTAACAAACAAAAATCAATAGCTGCCTTTCTCGTGGAACAGCTTTCACTTTACATATTGATCATATAGCTTTTGTTAAAGCTTAGTCCACTGTTGTTTATCACTCCAAAGTATCAGAGCTTGTAACGAGGACATAACTGTATGAGAAATTCATAATTAACTTGAGACAAACTTCTTCATGATTAACTGATATTAAACAAGTTCAAAAAGAAGTAAACAATTCATATAAAACAAAATTTGAATTATAGGCCATCTTTCTCTGGGAGTACTGAAACAACCATTGAAATCATTATCTTAAATTCTCTTAATAAGCAAGTTATTTAAAACCATTTCTTTATTTTAATTTTTAATTGAATAAACATTCACATACAAAAGAGTATATAGCAAAAAATATTCCTCTAGACTCATTTACTCTTCTCTCTGAAAGCAATAATTTTATTATTGTGTATCCTTCCAAATATATAATATGCAATGCAATATGTGAAATATACTTGACTATTTTCAGTTAAAATACATCTGTAGTAGATAGAATTCTAAGATGATTTTTAATGACACAGACCCTTGCATGTGGGCAGAGCCTCTGAATATGATGGGATAATATTATCATGTTCATGGTGCATTAGATGGAAAACTTTTGTGGATGTAATTAAGGTCCTTGATCAAGTCTGACTTTGAGTTAATAAACAGGGAGATTATTCTGGGTGAGTCTGACCTAATCAGGAACAACAGCAGCAGCAGACACTTTTCTGCTGGTTGAAAAGAAGTAAACTATCATGTTGTAAACTGCCTAGGAATCACATGGCAAGTTTCTTGGGGTGGCCTCTATGGGCTGAGAGATGACAGCCAGAAAGAAAATGGGGCCCTCAGGCTTTCTCTGCTAGGAAACAAATTCTGCAACACCAGTGATTTTAGAAAAGAACCTTCAGCCTCAGATAAAATTGTTGTTCCAGCCAGTGACTTGATTTAAGCCTGGTGAGACCCTGAGCAAATAATCCATCTACCCTGTAACCAGAGTCCTAATTCATGTAAAATCTTAGATAATTCATTTTGTGAGATTGCAAATTATAAACTTGTGGTAATTTATTATGCAGCAATAGAAAATGAATACATCAGCCTTTTAGGTAATTTGATATCTATTCATAAAAATATTCTTATTCTCTTTAAAAACTGTTCAGTATCCCGACTATTTACAAATACTCCAATTTACTTAAATAGACACAAGATGATGGACATTTATGCAGTTTCTGATGTTTTGCTTTTTCAAATGCCTAACTCTCTAAATTTATTAGTTCACACATATGAGCTTGGGGGCATTTTCCTGGCCTATTTGCTTTCAGATCCATGTTTCACCCTTCTCTTGGCTGAGGCTCTTCACTGAATTTAACCCAGGAAAGGGTACTGGCAGGAGATTGCAGGGAGTGAGTAATTTGAACTCAAGGAACCAATATCTATCTATCTATCTATCTGTCTATCTATCTATCTATCTCTCCCCCCTCCCTCTCCCTTTCTCTTTCTCCTTCTTGTTCTCTTTCTTCATCTCCAAAGAACATCAGGGGCCCAGTCTTTAATACAGTTTCAGCTTCCTCTACACAAGCTTCTCTTTTGGTTCCATCTGCTTCCAGAGGACACAGTTTATATAATTCTATATCATTCCTTTTTCCTCCGAATCTGGTGATGTTAGCTTTTGTCTGTTTGTCTGGTTACCTCAACACTTGAATGTTTTGTAAACTGTTCTACTTCCTGTGCAACCAATTAGCTGCCTTAAATTCTGTTTCAAAAACACTAAGTTAGTTTTTTTACATGTTTGGATCCTGATTAATGCAGTGAATATAAATGTAAAATCAATTCCTACAAGAAGAATGGAAGAATCAAAGAGATGTGGTGTTTACTTCGATATATATAAATTGTACTGTTTTTGAAGTCTTCATCCTTTAAAATTGTACTGTTTTCTAATTCTTCCTCCTTTACAGGTTTTCTATTCTCATTTTAGCTTCCCTTCCAGCAAAATGTTAAATTATAATTGTAATACTAGAATAGTGGGCTTCGTACATCACTATAATGGGAGTGTATATGGTTTCTTCATTGAGATGATGTTATTTGGGGATTGAATGGGCACATTTTATTAACACAGTATCTATGTAATTTAATTAATGGTTTGCATCAAAAAGCAAAACCAAATCATTTTCAGACATTGTCATTGGAGATCTGAAACTCTTAAAGATTGACTTCATCATTTCTAGTTTTTACAGGCCTCAAAGTTTTGTTGTGTAATATCTTATTTAGGATTTTTGTATCAAAAAAAGTGGAACTGGTTAATGTTTCTATATTTGTATAAATTCTGTTTACATGTTAATATCTGATATGTATAAATATATTATGTTTACTGCATAAAATAATTTATATTTATCTTATGGATTGGGTAGTTAAAATAGTTAGAGGGTGAGATCATCAACATGGTGATGTAAACAATACTGAAAACCTCTCTCCAGAGATTCAGTGGAAAAAAAGGAACACTCTGAATTGTTCAGAATTCTTGAGGAAGATAAAGAATAGAGAAGGACCCTACAAATGCTGAATTGAAGAAAGAGAAAAAAATATCAGATAGGAATCTTGCATCTCAGACAAGCCAGTCCTCTATCCTCTCCATCACTAGGTCTCTTCCCCCACACTTGGTGAGAAGGGCAGGAAGAAGGGCACAGAAAAAGCAACTGATTCCTCTTCCTGGGTACGTAGACTATAAAATATCTCACAGCAGTGAGAAAGATGCCCACTGTTTGGAGACCGGGGGACAGGGGAGGACATTGCAAGGTCAAGGTCAGTGAGGGACAGAGTCTAAGAAAACATGGACAGAGACTGCATTTCCAGCCCTGGGTCCAAAAGCCCTTCCGCCACCCCTGAGAGAAACAGCAGCAAGCAGCCATTTCCTTGCCTGGGGTACAGCTAAAAAACTGGGACAGTTGGGGGAGTCCTCTGACCAAATAAAGTGGGGGACACAGCCCTACACTGAGGCAGATTTTGGCTGGCAATGTGAGGGCACAGGAATCCCACCGTTTCAGTGCCATCTGTTCAGATGGAGCCTATGCATGGGGGCAAAACAGCTTCTGAGAACAAGTGAGTCATCAAACAGCACCATCTGCTGGACAGACAAAAAAGTACTAGGGAAAGGAAAAAGACTCCGGAATGTATCTTAGGATGACTGAAGCTGGTCTACACTCCCCGCATGGAAACCCAGCCCTGTGTTGGATGAGAAATACAGATGACCAAACTGTTAAAGCAGGGTCCTAAAACAAATCCAGGTCTTGTTGGCTGGTTATAAGCAGAGCACCACTGGGAACCAGCAGACTTGTTTTACCACACAGAGAGACCTTGCTGGGAGTACCTACCCACAATCCCTGAGGCAGGCTGTTATGGGCACCAGGTTTTGGGGGAAGTCTCAAAGGCAGAACCAGCCTGACAACTGACCAGTGAGAGAAAAAAAGTGATAGAGAACAAGCCATCAAACAAGAATCCCTAGGCAAAAGGGAGAAAATGAACTACAGAATAAACTAATTAAGAAAATCAGATGCCTAGACACCAACAAAAAATCATGACTCTTACAAGGAAGCATGAAGATCTGGCCCAGTCAAAGGAAAAAATGAACACCTCAACTGAGAAACAGGAATTGAAACAACTAATTAAAGATGTTCAAACAAATCTTCTAAAATAAATGAGCAGAAAGAAAATGTGGTAAAAGAGATGATGAATCTAAAGAAGACACAGGGTATCCATATAGAAGAACTTGAAAGCTTGAAAAAACAAATGACAGAACTTATGGGAATGAAAGACACAATAGAAGAGATGAAAAACACAATGGAGACAAATAGCAGGAGATTTGAAGAGGCAGTTGAAATAACTAGAACTAGAATACAGGGCATCTGAAATCTTACACACAAAAGAACAGATAGGGAAAAGAATGGAAAAATATGAGTAGGATCTCAAGGAAATGAATGACAACATGAAGCACATGAACATATGTGTTATGGGTGTCCCAGAAGGAGAAGAGAAGGGAAAGGGGGCAGAAAGAATAATGGAGGAAATAGTCACTGAAAATTTCCCAACTCTTATGAAAAACATAAAATTACAGGGCCAAGAAGTGCAGCATACCCCAAACACAATAGTTCCAAATAGACCTTTTCCAAGACACTTACTAATCAGATTCTCAAATGTCACAGACAAATAGAGAATTCTGAAAGCAGCAAGAGAAAAGCACTCCATCACATACAAGGAAAGCCTGATAAGACTAAGTACAGACTTCCCACATCTCACTTGCCATGGAGGCAAGAAGCCAGTGGTATGACATATTTAAGATACTGAAAGAGAAAAACCGCTAACCTAGAATCCTATATCTAGCAAAACTGTCCTTCAAAAATGAGGGAGAGTTAAAAATATTTACAGATAAACAAACACTGACAGAGTTCATGAACAGGAGACCTGCTCTACAAGAAATACTAAAGGGAACATTATAGGCAGAGAGGAAAAGACAGGAAAGAGAGGTTTGAAGAAGAGTGTAGGAATGAAGATTATCAGTAGAGGTAACAGGGAAAAAGAAAAAAAAAGATATACATATAAAATCATAATCACATTAAATGTTAATGCTTTAAACTCCCCAATCAAAAGACATATTGGCAGAATGGGTAAAAAAGCAGAATCTGTCTATATGCTATCTACAAGAGACTCACTTAAGACCCAAGGACAAAAACAGATTGAGAGTGAAAGCTTGGAAAAAGATATTTCAGGCAAACAACAACCAGAAAAAAAGCAGGGATTGCTATACTAATATCAGACCAATTAAACTTCAAATGTAAAACAATTAAAAGAAACAAAGACAGATACTATATATTAATAAAAGGGACAATCCATTGAGAAGACATAACAATCCTAAATATCTATGCACCAAGCCAGAGTGCCTCAAAATACATGAAGCAAACACAGAAAACATAGAAGGGAGAAGTAGACACTTCTACAATAATAGTTGGAGACTTCAATACATCATTCTCATCAATAGATGTAACACCTAGACAGAGGATAAA
Source organism: Choloepus didactylus (assembly GCF_015220235.1). Taxonomy (NCBI): domain Eukaryota; kingdom Metazoa; phylum Chordata; class Mammalia; order Pilosa; family Megalonychidae; genus Choloepus; species Choloepus didactylus. Next base: position 926,354 of record NC_051323.1, read on the forward strand.
TAAGGAAACTGAGGTCTTGAATAATATGATAAATGAACTAGACTTAACAGATATTTACAGAATATTGCACTCCACAACTGCAGGATGTATATTCTTCTCAAGTGCTCATGGATTATTCTCCAAGAGAGACCACATGTTGGGTTACAATGCAGGTCTCAATAAATTTAAAATGATGAAAATTATACAAAGCACTTCCTCAGAACATAATGGAATGAAGTTGGAAAACAATAACAGTGGAAGGCTGCAAAATTCACAAATATATGGAGGCTAAACAACACACTTTTAAACAACCAGTGGGTCAAGGAAGAAATTAGAAGAGAAATTAATCTAGTGGTAAATAAAAATGAGAACACAACATATCAAAACTAATGGGATACGGAAAAGGCAGTGCTGAGAAGGTAACTTATTGCCCTAAACAACCTATATTATCAAAGAAGAAAGAACAAAAATTGAGGACTTTACTGCTTACCTGAAAGCACTAAAGAAAGAACAGCAAACTAACACCAAAGCAAACAGAAGGGAGGAAATCACACACAAAAAAGCAGAAATAAATGAAATTGAGAACATGAAAACAATAGAAGAATTAACAAAATCAGAAGCTGGTTCTTTGAGAAAAGCAGTAAAATTGATGGACCCTTAGCTAGGCTGACAAAGAAAAAAAAGAGAAAGGATGCAAATAAATAAAATCAGAAATGGGAGGGGGGACATAACTATTGACCCTGCAGAAATAAAGGAGATAATGAGAAGATACTATGAACAACTATATGCTAACAAACCAGACAACTTAGATGAAATAGACAACTTCCTAGAAAAGCAAGAATAAACAATATTGACTTGAGAAGAAATAGAAGACATCAACAAACCAATCACAAGTGAAGAGACTGAATCAGTCATAAAAAAAAATTCCCAAAAAAGAAAAGTCTAGGTTGAGATGGCTTCTCTTATGAAATCTACCAAGCATTCAAGAAAGAATTAGTACCAATCCTTCTTAAACTCTTCAAAAAAAAAAAAAAAAAAAAAACACAAATTGAAGAGGGAGGAAAGCTATCTAACTTATTCTATGAAGCCAACATCACCCTAATAACAACACCAGACAAAGAAACTACAAGAAAAGAAAATTATAGACCAATCTCATTAATGAATGCGGATACAAAAATTCTCAATAAAATGTTTGCAAATCGAATCCAGCAACACATTAAAAGAATTACCCACCATGATGAAGTGGGTTTCATTCCAGGTATGCAAGAGTGGTTCAACACAAGAAAATCAAATAATGTAATGCACCACATCAATAAAGTAGAGAGGAAAAACCACATCATCATCTCAATTGATAAAGGCATTTGACAAAATTCAGCACTTTTTCTTGAAAATTCTTCAAAGTATAGGAATAGAAGGAAACTCCTTAACATGATAAAGAGATATGAAAAACCCATGCTTAACATCAATGGGGAAATACTGAAAGCGTCCTCTCTAAGAAGAGGAACAAAACAAGGATGCCCACTGTCACCACTGTTATTCAACATTGTGCTGGAAGTTCTAGCTAGAGCAGTTTGGCAATAAAAAGACATAAAAAGCATCCAAGTTAGAAAGGAAGAAGTAAGCTCACTATTTGTAGATGACATGATCCTATATGTAGAAAATCCTGAAAAATCCACAATAAAGCTACTAGAGCTAATAAACGAGTACAGCAAAATGATGGGATACAAGATCAATGTGCAAAAATCAATAGTGTGTCTATATACCAGTAATGAGCAATCTGAGGACAAAATCAATAGTAACCAAAAAAAAAAAACAAAATATCAAATATTTAACCATGGACAAAGCAAACTACAAAATATTGCTAAAAGAAATCAAGGAAGACCGAAATATATGGAAGGGCATACCATGTTTAGGGATTGGAAAACTAAATATAGTTAAGATGCTAATTCTACCCATACTGATTTATAGATTCAATGCAATATGAATTAAATTCCAACAACTTACTTTGGCAGAAATAGAAAAACCAATTTCAAATTTATTTGTAAGGGAGGGTTGCCCTGAAGAGCTAAAAATGTCTTGAGAAGGAAAATGAAGTGGGAGCTCTCACACTACCTGACTTGAAAAGCATACTACAAATTTACAGTAGTCAAAACAGCATGGTACTGGCATAAAGACAGTACACTGATGAATGGAATTGAATTGAGTGTTCATAAATAGACCCCTCTCATCTATGGACAATGATCTTTGATAAGGCAGTCAAGCCAATGCAACTGGGACAGAGCAGCCTTTTCAATAAATGGTGTTTGGGTATGTCTATATTCAAAAGAATGAAAGAGGCCTCCTATCTCACACCTTATATAAAAATTAACTTGATATGGATCAAAGACCTAAACATTAGATCTAAGATCATAAAACTTTTAGAAGAAATTTAGGGAAATATCTTAAAGCTCTTTTGACAGGAGCTGGTTTCCTAAACCTTACACACCAAACGCACGAACAATGAAAGAAAAATAGATAAATGGGATCTCCGTCAAAACTGAACGAATTTCTCTGCATCAAAGAATTTGTCAGGAAATTAAAAAGGCAGCCTATACAACGGTAGACAATATTTAGAAACCATACATCAGATAAGAGTTTAATATCCAGAATATATAGATATTCTATATGGCAATTCTAAACTTAGCTATAGTATAGTATATTATATGATCCAGCAATCCCATTACTAGGTATATACTCAGAGGAACTGAAAGCAGGCACACTGATGTTTATAGTGGCATTTTCATGATTGCAAATAAATGGAAACAGCCCAAATATCCATCAATGGATGAGTGGATAAACAAACTGTGATACACACACACACACACACACAATGGAGTATTACACAGTTGTAAGAATAATGTCATGACACATGCAACTAAGTGGATGAACATTGAGGACATTTATGTTGGGCAAAATGACCCAGAAACAAAGGGATAAATAATGCACGATGACAAAAAAGGACAAATACTTGATGATCTCACTAATATGAACTAACTATAATGAGCAAACTCTGAGAATTAAAGTTTTGAACACAGGTTATTAGGAGATAGAAGGGGGTAGATATTGGACATTTGATGCAGAAGAAATATAGAATGTTCAGTGGGATTGATTGTAAAGATCTAGAAACAGATAGCACAATAGTATGTGGATGATGGCACAATAATGTAAGTATAATGAAACAAAGCTAGTTCAAGTATGGTTGAAAGAGGAAGGCTAGGGGCATGTGTGACACAAGAAGGAAAGATAGAGGATAAAAACTGGGACTCTATAATGTGAAATCTAGAGGGAGCAATGATGGTGATTATATATACAGATATAAGAAAATTTTTACTTGAGGGAGAACAATTTGATATCAAACACTGCGGTTGCTAAAAATGGGATATACATGGAAAAATACATTAATTGCAGAATTAGGGGTCTATGCAGATTTTGTAAACTAAGTTTGTTCAGATACTGCTTTTATAGTAAAGTTTGCATCTAGCTCCTGTCATTAGAGAAGTGTGGTGTTCAATATTCTTTATAACGTTTAATTAGTTTATACTGTTTGTAGTGGGAAAGGTATTTTTCTTGGTACCCACTAGCATTAATTAAAATGAGAGTAAAAAAGTAACCATGTATTATTCTTTCCTTAATTGCAACAAAGGACAATATGCCAAAGCTAAAAGTCAATAAGAGAGGATATAAGGGAGGGCTATAGGATTCTTGTTATTGTCTTTTTTCTTTCTTCCTCTTCTTGCTTGTGCAGAAGAAATGGAAATGTTCTCAAATATATTGTGGTGGTGAATGCATAACTACGTGATTATACTCAGAACCATTGATTGAATACTTAGGATGGATTCTATGATGTGTGAATAAAACTGTTTAAAAAGTAAATTAGAAGGAAACAAGTGTTGGAGAAGATGTGAAGAGAGAGATATACCTATTTACTGTTACTAGGGAAGTAGAATGGTACAGCTCTTCTAGAGGGCAGTGTGATGGCTCCACAGAAGGTTAAGTATAGGGTTGCCACATGATCCTGCAGCCCAAAGACTTGGAAGAACTGAAAGCAGAGACACAAAGAGGCATTTTCACATTGGTGTTTATGGCAGCATTATTCACAATTTGTAATGGATGGAAGTATCCTAAGGGTATATCGACTGATGAACGGAAGGGTGAACCATGGTGTATAAATACAATGGAATATTGAGGTGGTTACAGGAAAAGATGAAGTCATGTGGTATGCAACTGGGTGAATGAACTTTGAGGACATTATGTTGAATGAAAATAAGCCAGAAACAAATGGTTAAATAATGCATGGTCTCACTAATATAAACTAACTATAATTGGAAAACTCGAAAATTGAATTCAAAAGCATAGGTTATCAGTGGGATAGAAGTGGGCAGAGACTGGGCAATCAACAACTAAGGAGTACAGAATGTTCAAATACATTCAATTGTAAAGGTTCCTAGATTGTAACCTCTTACAACAGTCATGTCTATACCTGAGTTTTAACTGTTATTTCTAAATTCTGAGATGCTATGCTCTTTGTGTATAACCTGGTAGTTCCATAGAACATTGGGTATCTGTGTGACACCTGAGACTCAGAGTTAGAGTTCTGCAGTTCTGAAAGTCAGCATTACTCCATACAGCAACTGTTAAAGGAGCTGAAAAAGAGATCAGACTTCAATTAGAGACATGAATGAAATGGACCTGGTTAGGTCTAAGGTAAATCAGAATATAGGGCAAAGGATGATATTGTTTGTATTTTAAAACTTCAACTTCTGTGCAAGACCAAATGAAGAGATGTTTATTTGGTCCAAAATTTAAATTTTTGTACCACACTATCTTATCCTGTCTGGTCAGTTTATTTAAACAACCTAATTACATGGAACCTAGACTAGGAAATGAGTTCTTATTATTCTTTACAGGTAAATGTAATACCCAGATACATCCCAGAGTATTTGGGGCAGAAAATAAAAAAGTATTTGTAAAGTACCCTTGAAGGACTGGGGAAAAATGTGGAACTATTAAACTTCCATACCTTGGGTATTCCTGATACTGTCTCCAGCATTAGGGTCTCCCAATTTAATAAGCCAAACCCTCGATCTTGAGGCTTGTCCTTATGAAATTTATTTCTGCATTGGTGAATCTAGGCTTGCTTGTACTTATGCCTAAGAGTCACCTCCAGAGAGCCTCTTTTGTGCTCAGATGTGCCCTGTATCTCTAAGCATCTCTGCAAATTAACTCACTAACATCTCCCCTACATGGGAGATGTTAAAAATAAATCTCCCTGGCAACATGGGGCATGACTCCCAGGGATGAGCCTGGCCCTGGCATGTGGGATTGACAATGCCTTCTTGACCAAAATGGGGAAAAGAAATGGAAAAAAAAATAACATTTCAGTGCCTTAGAGATTTCAAATAGGGTCAAGAGGTCATTCTGGAGTTTACTCTTATGCAAGCTTTGGCCAGATACTATAAACTACTACAGTATGTCAAGACCCAACCAACAGTATTCCTGAAAACCCTAGGGAGTGTTCTGGGCTCTACGTAAGTCTTTATAAATTTGTGCTTAGTAAGTTTATTCTTTCAGAAACTTTAGTCCTCCAGATTCATCCTATGCCAGATAAGCCCTGAAACCCAGAGGTACCAGTCTCTCCAAGAACATCAAGTTTCATTCCTCTACCCCATAAAGTCAACACCCCTTTCTAGCATGAAGAAGTTAAAATGGTCATTGCCCAGATATCCCTGAAGACTGAGAGAAAGAGCAAATGAGAGGGAGGGGTTGTAACTGAGAGATTAGATTTAACCAATGGCTGTGACTACTGACTCACTACATATATACTTCTTTTTAGTGTCTAGTGTTTTAGAATGGCCAGAAGGAAATACCTGAGGTTGTTGAACTGTAATTCAGTAGCCTTGATCTTTGACAATGGTTGTATAACTATATAGCAACCAAACAAAACAAAACAAAAACAAAAGTAAATGTCAGTTGCCCATGCTTGTATGGATCTACTTTTGGATGTTTAGTTCTGTTCAGCTGATCTCTCTCGGCCCATATAAATATCTGACAATACTACACTGTCTTAGTTAACCTACCTCTATTGCAAGTGTTAAAAATGGGTATAGTGCAATACTAACGGTCAATAAGGCAGGGGGGTGTTGGTAAGGGGTATGGGATATTTGGGGTTTTCTTTTTTCTTTTTATTTATTTTTCTAGAGTAATGCAAATGTTCTAAAAATGATCATTGTGAGGAATGCACAACTATGTGATGATACTATGAACCAATGATTATATACTTTGGATGGATGTGTGAATGGTATATGAATATATCTCAATAAAATTACATTAAAAATAGTTAGAATCCTTTCTTATTTAAAGATATTTAAAAATACACTGTAAATAATTTGGGTTGAAAACTTTTTATTGTTTTAATTATTTTTTGATAATTGATCTAGACTTTTCCTAGCTCTTTGGATTAGTATGTTAATTTTTTATAATCTAGAAATTTATTAATGTCATCTGAATTATTATTTTAACATAGAGTTGAACAAAACAGTCTTTCATTAATTTTTTCACATCTGTGGTTATTTTAAATTTTATTTATTATCTTTTTGCATTAGTGCTTTCTATTCCTCTCTACCTAGTTTTGTTGATATTGATAAGGCTAGATATCATTTATCTATTTTCTTGGTTGTGTCAAAGCATCAGCTCTTGAATTTATTTGTTACTCTAATAATTTTATTTCCTAAATTACTGATTTCATCACTTTTGACTGCAGATTTCTTTTATCCTCCAACATATTAGAATGGAAATATAATTCATTTATTTGCATTCTTTTAATATATACACATGGCATATGTGTGTGTGCATTATTTACAGCATAGAATTAGACTTTGCCTTGAAATCAAATATGTTTGATTATTTTAAGTTGTATGTATAGTCGATTTGCATGAATTAATATAGATGTATCTGATCTTATTTTCACCTTAATATTTCATTTTATGCTTTTAAGTATTAACAAATATGTTTGAATGTTTGATGTTCTTTCTGAGTCTTACAACCCCAACATTCTCTCTTTACTTCCTCTCCAAGCTGTTTCTAGCAGCTCTTCCACTGTCAATGAAGATAGAGTTTGTGTCTATTCTTGTCATCTCTGTTGCTTTTGTGAAGAATATGAGAAAATGCCTACTTCTCATTTCCATCACAAAACTTGAAATCTATTCAAAATTATTCAAATGAGTCTTGCATTTGATAGTATATGCTAAAAAAATTATATGTATTGAATTTGTACAGAATCTGTCTGCTCAGTTTACCATTTCCCTCTTTTTATACTTTAACTTCATGTGCAAATTGACAAAGCTTCACCACCTAAATACCCTGTGATAACCTCAAACTCAGTATGCACATAGCAGATTTTAATATTACTTTTCCCAAATTCCTCACATCTTGTATTAAGAGTTTAACTCCTATTTGGCTGTGTGCATTCCTATATTATTTAGACTATTCTTTTGGCTTCTGTATTAGAGATACCCCCAGATGAGAGTGCTTTAAACAAGATCTATATTTCTTGTTTTCACATGTAAAATTTAGGGCAAGTCTCCATCATCATCTGGCAATTGGGCTCCTATTTTATTACTTTCAAATTTCAATATGAAGCTTTTCTTTTGAGGTCCAGTAAGGCTCTTCCCACTCCCACCTTCATATCTGCCTTCCAGCCAAAAATAGGGGGATAAATGGAAATTGAGGGCATCCTTCTTTTCTTCAAAGGACATAATTTGCATGTTGCAGACAAAAATACTGAACATATTCCATTGGTTAAAACTTAGTTACAGAATCATCTCTCTGCAAAGGAGGCTAGAAAAGTCTTTATCTAGGAGTCCATAAGCCCACGAAAAATTACATTAGTGTATAAAAAGGAGAGCCTAGTCACCACCCATCATCTGTCTCGGTGGTTACTAAAAAGCACTTTCTCTCACCATAGACAAAGTTCGCTCCATCCCTAAAAGATACAACCATAAATTCCATGTTATTATATCTAATACAAAGTATAGAATATTTAAAGAATGCGCCATTCTTGTCATTAGGTCTGGATATGGACCTCCATGATTTGACAATCTACAACTGAAAGATGTTACTTGCACCCCTTGCACTCATCTCCAATAAACAGTGACTAAGTCAGAACATGAAAACTGAGAACAAAATTTTCAGTCCCATGTTTTGCATATTGCTAGACATCTATAAGTATCATTATTATTTATTGGTAGCTAATTCTAGAAATTACCAATATAGCTCCCTATAGGCCTAACTGATCTCTTGGGAAGAAATAACCTCCAGGAGACTCGGACAAGATGGCAGCATAAAGAGGCATGGAAGCTAAGTAGTCCCCCTGGAACAACTACAAAAAAACAGAAACAACTAGTAAATAATCCAGAATAACTGCGGGGGGACAAACGACACCATCCACTAATCATACACCAACCTGAATTGGGAGGAATGCCCAAGATCACAGCATAAAATCTGTAAGTAAAACCTGCGGAACCAAGTCGTGAGACCCCCTCCCCCATAGCCCGAGCTGCAGAGCCTCGTGGTGCCAGAGAGAAGCTCTCTCCCACCAAGCGAACATAGCTCAGCTGAGCTCCAACTGGGGTTTTAAGTAGCGAGTGTGAACTGCTCACTACAGGTACGCATCCCCAAAAAACAGAGGATTTGGGTGACGACTGACCTGGGAGAGCCAGAGGGTCACCTTGGACTTGGTCTGAAGGGGACTATCTGTTTCTTTTTTGGCTCAGTGGAGAGAGCCCCAGTCATTTTCAGTTTCCAGGGCTGTGACTCCGGGAAGGGTGGAGACAGCACAAGCAGAGAGCGAGACCATTGAAATGCTAATGTCCTCCACCTGAGGAGTCTGTCTTCTCTAGGAGGAAAGGGGTGGGGCCCTTTCCATTCAGAACCAGACCCCAGAGCCTGGGGGAACACGGCCACACCTCTTCACAACAGTCAAGAATTATAGGCTAACAGGCGTCACCTGCTGGGCAGAAAAGCACAGTGCCCCGAGGCATCAAAGGGTGGAGCAATTTTCTAAGACACACCTGCAGGGAAACCAGATACGGAATATTTCTTCCCTCTGGGACCTGAGCCTGTTCTGGTCTGGGAAAACCTGATTTGGATAACCAAGGAAACCATGCCTAGACCACAGAAAATTACAACCTACACTAAGAAGAACAAAGTTATGGCCCAGTCAAAGGAACAAACGTACACTTCAACTGAGATACAGGAATTTAAACAATTAATTCTAAATCAATTCAAAAAGTTTGGAGAAGATATTGCAAAAGAGATAGAGGCTGTAAAGGAAACACTGGGCATGTATATGGCAGAATCAAAAGTTCAAAAAAACAGCTAGTAGAATCTTTGGAAATGAAAGGCACAACACAAGAGATGAAAGACACAATGGAAACATACAACAGCACATCTCAAGAGGCAGAAGAAAACACATACAACAGCAGATCTCAAGAGGCAGAAGAAAACACTCAGGAACTTGAGAACAAAACACTTGAAAGCCTACACGCAAAGGAGCAGATGGATAAAAGAATGAAAAAATATGAGCAACGTCTCCAGGAACTCAAGGATGAAACAAAGTACAATAATGTACGTATCATTGGTGTCCCAGAAGGAGAAGAGAAGGGTAAGGGGGCAGAAGCAGTAATAGAGGAAATAATTAATGAAAATTTCCCATCTCTTATGAAAGACATAAAATTACAGAACCAAGAAGCGCAGCGTAATCCAAACAGAAGAGATATGAATAGGCCTACGCCAAGACACTTAATAATCAGATTATTAAATGTCAAAGACAGAGAGAGAATCCTGAAAGCAGCAAGAGAAAAGCAATCCATTACATACAAAGGAAGCTTAATAAGACTGTGCGGATCTCTCAGCAGAAACCATGGCGGCAAGAAGGAAGTGGTGTGATATATTTAAGATACTGAAAGAGAAAAACTGCCAACCAAGAATCCTGTATCCAGCAAAGCTGTCCTTCAAATATGAGGAAGAGCTCAAAATATTTTCTGACAAACAGACAATGAGAGACTTTGTGAACAAGACACCTGCCCTACAGGAAATACTAAAGGGAGCACTACAGGGTGATAGAAGACAGGAGTGCGTGGTTTGGAACACAATTTTGGGAGATGGTAGCACAACAATGTAAGTACACTGAACAAAGGTAACTATGAATACGGTTGAGAGAGGAAAGTGGGGAGCATGTGAGACACCACAAGAAAGGAGGAAAGATAACGACTGGGACTGTGTAACTTGGTGAAATCTAGAGTATTCAAGAATTGTGATAAAATGTACAAATATGTTGTTTTACAAGGGAGAACAAGCAAATGTCAACCTTGCAAGGTGTTAAAAATGGGGAGGCATTGGGGGAGGGATGCAATCAGCATAAACTAGAGACTGTAACTAATAGAATCATTGTATTATGCTTCCTTTAATGTAACAAAGGTGATATACCAAGGTGAATGCAGATAAGAGGGGGGATAGGGGAGGCATGTTAGACACTTGACATTGGTGGTATTGTCTGATTCTTTATTCTACTTTGATTTAAGGTTATTTTTCCTTTTGCTGCTTCCTAGCTGTCATTTTTTTTCCTCTTTCTTTTGTCTCTCTACCTTCTTTGACTCTCCCTCCTGCCTTGTGGAAGAAATGCAGATGCTCTTATATAGATAGTGGTGAAGGTGGTGAACACATAAATGTATGACCATGCAGAGAACCATCGATTATTTACTTGGGATGGAATGTATGGTGAGTGAACAAAATCATATTAAAAAAAAATGGGTTGATGACAAAACCTCGAGGGCAATATACTGAGTGAAATAAGCCAGACACATTAGGACAATTCAGGTCTCACTGATAGGAACTAATTATAATATGTAAACTCATAGACATGAAATATAAGGTACCAAGATACAGGACAAGGCTTAAGAATGGGGAGTCGTTCCTTAGTATGAGCAGAATGTTCAATTAGGATGAACTTAAATGTTTGGAAATGAACAGGGGTGTTGGTAGCAAGATGTGAGAATAACTAACAGCGCCGAATGGTGTGTGAATGAGGTGGAAAGGGGAAGCTCAGAGTCATATATGTCACCAGAAGGAAAGTTGGAGGTTAAAAGATGGGAATGTATAAAACTGAATCCTATGGTGGGCAATGTCCATGATCAACTGTACAAATACTAGAAATCACTTCCATGAACCAGAACAAATGTATGACAATACAATTAGAAGTTAATAATAGAGGGGAATATAGGGAAGAAATATATACCTATTGCAAACTATATACTACAGTTAGTAGTATTTCAACATTTTTTCATAAACAGTAACAAATGTACTATATCAATACTACGAGTCAACAACTGAGGGGGGTTGGTTAGGGATAGGGGAGGATTAGAGTTTCCTTTTCTTTTATTTTTTCTTTTTTTTCATCTTTCACTTTATTTCTTGTCTGGAGTAATGAAAAGTTTCTAAAAATTGAACAAAAATTAAGTGTGATGGATGCACAGCTGTATGAGGGTACCCAGGGGCAAGTGATTGTACACTTTGGATCTTTGGATAATTGTATGGTATCTGAACAATCTCAATAAAAATGAAAAAAAAAAAAAAGAAAGAACCTCCATTTTTACTTTTGTGTCCAATTCTAATTCAAGTTTACTCTTCTTACTGGAAATGGTATTCAGTAGATCAGATTAATTTCTGCATATCTCCTTTGGAATCATATCTGGTTCATTAGATCTCCATCTCCCTTTTCCATTGTCTTCATTCTTTTAGCCTTATGAAGCAGTCATAAGGCACATTCAAGATACACACAGTTTGATTTGGTCTCCCTTTGTATAGTGAGAAAACCCCTATCGATGTGGAAATTGGCATCATATTTCCAAGTGTGACTATGAGTTAAAGGCCAAGGCTTTTGAATTAGTATCGAACAACAAAAAGTACTCACTATGATTCAGACAAGCTACAATCTTCTGGGAGAAAGCACCACCTTGCTGATCCCTTGATTTTGGACTTCTCTTAGCCTCAAAACTCTGAACCAATAAATTCCAATCGTTTAAACGAATCCATTGCATGGTATTTGTTTAGCAGCCAGGAAACAAAGACAGTGTTCGAATAATCATTTGGAAAGATAGCATCTTAATAAGATCAAGGGAAAGGAAAGAACTCTCAAAGCCTTTGGTCTCTGATCATTTTAATGCCAGCCCTCTTTTAAGGCTTATGTTCTTAAAGCACAGTTTCAATAATTTAATTATCCAAGCCAAAAGAGTCAGTGATTACACATTCAAGAACTTCAACACTATAGTCCCAACCTATTTGTCATATTTATAACTACTTCTCTGTAGTTCTCTATGGATACAAGGTAGAAGTTCATATTTCCTGTTTCCTTGCCATCAGCTGTTCTGTTTACTCTGTTTACTCTCTGGAGCACTCTTTTCCCATATCATATTCACCTGTGGAATCCTACCTGCCTTTGAAAACTCAGCACCATCATTGTCTAAGAGACTTCTCCTACGCCTCACAATTAGAACTAACTATGAACTTTGAAACCAACAAGAGCCTGGTTTGAGATAATTTTTTTCACTCTACTAGGTTTTATAGTTCCTAATTTAATTTCATCAGGTCACCTATTAGTTAATGAGCTTTTTATGGGTACAGAAGTTTTGTTATTAATCTTCCATTTCTTGATGAGCTAACAAACCAGTTATAATAGGTATCCAATACATTTTTATTTAATTATGTAATCTAAGGATATGTGTGTGTGTGTGTGTGTGTGTGTGTGTGCGTGCGCACATGTGTGTGATATGGGCACACACAGTTACTGCTGTCACTGCTTCATCAGAATTTCATATTCTAATTTTGATCAAGTCCAAAGGTAGGTACCTCCCCGCATTTCAAAAATCGGTCAGTCAGTACGTTTAAAAAAGAGAAGCCTATCAGAGTATGAGAGAGGAACAGCAGGTAAGTGGCTTCACAGTCTCAGTCCATTCTGTTAAACACACAATGTCCTGTTTCTTTCTGAACAATCACACTTCCCATCCTGATCAAGTGGAAATTAAAGTTAGTGCTAGATTATGGATGTGATAACTGCAGGAAATTCTTCAATATCTATTGTCAGTGATACTCTGCTTCAGTAAAAAACATTTTATAAAAAGCAAAACAACTATTGTTAAAGTACATAAAAATATTTATCAATGTTGTAGCTTGAAAAAATTACACAAAAAAATAGCTACCACTAAATCTCCCAAGAGGTTAGAGGCATTTGTCTTAATGTAAAAGGCATCCTTATTTCAATCTTGGGGAAATATTTTTACCAAGAATGGTCTCCTGACCCACTGTGAAAAATTATTTCTGGGTTATGTTAATACCATTAAAATGCCAGATACGAAGTAGAAAAATAAGTTAACCCCAATAGTTTATGTGCCTTTTATACCCTAACATCTTTGGATAGGTTTCTGATGAGTACATTCTCTGGAGATGCCCCCTTATAATTACCTTTATTTCATTTTCAATCTGTAGCCTTTTTATCTCCATAAAATTGCAGGTATTTTCAGGGAACCACTTTAAATGATTCATGCACCAATGTGATGTGGGCAAAATATCCCAATTTTCAAATGTTGTAGCTGCAAATGTAGCTACAAAAATAATATGATTTGGTGATTCTGATGTCTTCTAAGATGAAAATTTTAGATGCACTCAAAATGAAAATGCATATCCATAAACTATTTGTATATAATTTCAGATGATTCATATGCTTCAAGAGACCCATGGGGTTTTCAACTGTGACAGTTTTAAAATGAATGGTCACAAGTTCCTTGATAGTCCTCCCTTTGAGAGATGGTGGTCAATGTCCTCTCTCCTTGAATCTAGGTGAGCTGTGATTCTCTTGTAACAAATGGACTGTGGCGGGAGTGGCAGTAAGTGGCTAGGTAATAAAAGGTGATACACCTTTCATCTTTTTTCTTGGAACACTCGTGCTTGAAGCCTTAAGTCACTATATAAGAAGTCTGTCTATCCTAAAGCCACCACGTTGTGAGGAAGCCGATCCACATGTAGAGGCATATGTAGCCTATCTAATGGGCAGACATAGTTTTGGAGCCCTCCAGGTTCTGGTGTCAAATATACCAGTGAACAATTTTTTTAGATGATTCCATTGAGTCATCTCAAGCCTCCCCAGTAGAGGGTCTAGATATCTCAGAGTAATGACAAGCTGCCTCTTCTGTGTCCTTCCTAAATTCTTAAGCAACAGAATCCATGGACAAATGCAATGGCTTGTGTGTGCACATGCCACGTTGAAGTGGTTTGTAATGCAGAAATGGTAAACAGAACACCAACCCATGTTTAAAAGCAAAAGTCTACAGAGAACAGTAATCTAGAAGGATCAGGTTTAATTGTCAGTCACATAAGTCATATAAGGGATTAAAAACAGAAAATTTTGCTATATTGTCTATGTCTGTAAATGTGCATTCATTAAAATGGACCACATTAGCAAATCTAATCCACTTACTCACTAAGTGGTAGCTCTCAAATGACTAGAAAGGTAAAGAAAGAAGTTAAGAGTCTGGTGGGATGTTTTAAGGGTCAAGTTTCAAAGAAGTTTACAAGACTTCTCTCCCTATCTTTCTGGAGAAATAACTTAAATTTACTACAAAAGAAGCTGGGGATATAGTCTCTGTGTGTTCCCAGAAAACTAAAATACGTAATGGAGTGGGATAAACACCCATAAATGTCTCATCAAACCTGCCCTGCTGAAAGCTAAATTTTGATATTTTTTTTTTTGGCTTTATCAATGTCTTTTGCACTACATATCTTTCTTTGGGTGCCTAGTGTATCTGATTCTAATAGACATATTCATTTTATGATCCTTCATGATAACAATGACCTATTATATTGAGGATTATGTCACAAATAAATGTGAAGAGAAAAATACCAGAATTGACTGGCAATTAAGGAAGTTATAAAAAAGGAATTTATAAAAAACTAAAATAATCTGCTTTGATTTAAAGTAAAAGTAGTACCTCTCATCCTATATTTTGACCAAGAAAGGACACATAAAGGAAAGAAATTAAGAATAATTTATTTCATCAATAAAGCAATAGATTTTGGCAAACACAAACTGAAACAATTAGCACAAAAGCAGCTCATTGTCATCTGTACTATATGATTTCTGTGCTCCAATACAATATAATGCATAATGTCTTAAAATCCTCTTACTTTGGATATGGAAAGTGGTGCCCAAATTTCTATTCTTGTTCCAAATGCTTAATTATTTCCAGTAGTATGATTTCCCCAGTGAATCAAAGTAAGTATTGGTTGATCTGGTTGCAATGTCAGAAGAAGTCTACACTCAGCATGAGTCTATGTGTATAATCACCCCCCTTCATAAAAATTACTAACACCATCTCTTCTTATAGAAATGTTCTTGGCAAACTCTGGGTATTGTTTAATCTTCAGTACTATTCTCTTAAGAAAAATGTAGTGTAACCCCTGGCTTTTAAATGACATAAAAACACATGTTTGAAAACAGAGAATTAGCCACTTAGCCCTCAAAAAATCTGCTGGCTTCTCCTAAGGAAAACGTAGCTTCTGATGCAATAATCAACCCTCATATATCAATGATATAATCTGGGTAAAATGTTAAAAAAAAGAAAGCAACAATTTGATGGAACTGGAGAGAAACTTGAAGTAGATAGAAACTGGAGGGGAATTGAGCCTGAAGGAGAACGGTACCAATTTAGACTTGTGATTTCAAACTTTGCTGAAAAGACAATTGGCAGGCTGGTAGGTAGAGATGGGAGAGGGTTTTATTAACATTAGGAAACAGAGGATGGAATTTTGGGTTGCTTGGGTGGCTGCAAAGTGACAAAGAAACAAACATTTGTGGCTTTAAACTTTTTACATGAAGGCATGTCCCAAGCTTGGTGGGAGTGGTGTGTCATGGGTTCTATGATCTCCGTTAGAAAAAGCCTGAGCCTATCAGGTCATGACTCAATCAGTTTGGGCTTCATCAGGTAACCTCCCAATCAATTAAGAGTGTAGGGACAGATGACAGTTTAAAAGTAAAGAGCACTCAAGACAAGAATTCAGATTTACCTCATTTTTACTAAAAGAGCACTTAAGGTAAAAGGAACAAGTTTACAATGTAAAAATTACTTGATATATTACCAATCCTGGGAGCCCCCACACCTCCAGATGCAGCTGGACATGAGATCAGAGAACTCCTCCTTGTCTGAGTTACAGAAAAGATAGAGCATCTTGATTTAGAGTATCCTTAATTAAGTCATATTCTATTTCTACATTAAATGATGTGTTGTGAACATGAGTGACTCATGCCAAGTGTCTTGATCCACTAGTGGTTCAAGATCAAAGCAGGGTATCCACAACATTGTTAGAGACTTAGCCTTGAATGCCTGTAAAACTCTACCAATAATATTTTTACTAATTAAGCTATGACTTCTGTAAGAGCAATACAACATACTTTTACTTATATAAAGTCTGAAAATTAGAAGAGATTACTATTACTTGTCTCTAACTTGTTAATATAGTTTTCTCATTTTATTATATGATTAGTTTAGCCATTACATCATATTGATAAACATACATTTGATTAGGACTGTATTCAACCTTGCCACATTATTTATGACTTATCTACGATTAAAGTAACAGTGGTAGCCCCAACCTGTTTTCACAGAGGACTAGATGATCATATGTTATCTATATCTAAGAAGGTTGAGAGGGCCTTTCTGCTTTCTTAAAAATATTTACAGCTTTTTTTAACTGTTTAGCTTCTCCTTCAGTATAATTTTCTAATATAGGACTTGAAAGATATGAATCATCTGTACCAGTTATTATGGTAAGGCCTTTCCACTTTTTATCATTTGGAAATTGTACTTGAGTGTTTTGGGGCAAAAGTTCTGTTAAATATCCTTCCATATCACAAGGAATAACTGGTTCTTCACTATCAGAACTGAAAACATCAGGTGGTCTATGAGAGCAATATAGAGAGGAGTCAGCATCCTCATTATCAGATTCCTCAACAGAAATATTATCCTGCAATAGGTGCAGGGGATGAGGGTGTGGGGGAGTGGGGGTTGGGTGGGAAGGGAGAGTAGCTATAACTGGTATGGAAAATAATCAATAAATGGTATTGATTATTATTACCAATACTATGCTCTAGACTCTATCTATTGCTTGGAGAATACAAAATGCTTAAGAAATGACAGCTGTCAACCAGGCACTTAGGAAAGGAGATAAGATGCCTGTTAAGTAAAATAAAATAACTGCCTGCATTGGGCATTGCTGGGAGGGACTCCCTTTAAGAGAAAGCCTTTTCCAGAAGACACAAATAATTGACCTGCAGGGGCTTTCTGAGAAAATGGAACACACTCTATAGGGTTGCAGCTAAGCAACACCTGGTAATAAATCAATTTTGGTTCGTACAGATAGCTTATCAGAATAGACAAGCATACCATACAAATCAACTTATATCTGCTCCCAACTTTTTTTTTTCATTTTTATTGAGATTGTTCAGATACCATACAATTATCCAAAGATCCAAAGTGTACAATCACTTGCCCCTGGGTACCCTCATACAGCTGTGCATCCATCACACTTAATTTTTGTTCAATTTTTAGAAACTTTTCATTACTCCAGACAAGAAATAAAGTGAAAGATGAAAAAAGAAAAAAAGAAAGGAAACTCTAATCCTCCCCTATCCCTAACCAACCTCTCTCAATTGTTGACTCATAGTATTGATATAGTACATTTGTTACTGTTTATGAAAAAATGTTGAAATACTACTAACTGTAGTATATAGTTTGTAATAGGTATATAGTTCTTCCCTATATGCCCCTCTATTATTAACTTCTAATTGTATTGTCATACATTTGTTCTGGTTCATGAAGTGATTTCTAGTATTTGTACAGTTGATCATGGACATTGCCCACCATAGGATTCAGTTTTATACGTTCCCATCTTTTGACCTCCAACTTTCCTTCTGGTGACATATATGACTCTGAGCTTCCCCTTTCCACCTCATTCACACACCATTCAGCACTGTTAGTTATTCTCACATCTTGCTACTGACATGTCTGTCCATTTCCAAACATCTAAGTTCATCCTAGTTGAACATTCTGCTCATAGTAAGCAACCACTCCCCATTCTTAAACCTCATCCTATATCTTGGTACTTACATTTCATGTCTATGAGTTTACATATTATAATTAATTCCTATCAGTGAGAACCTGCCATAATTGTCCTTATGTGTCTGGCTTATTTCACTCAGTATATTGCCCTCGAGGTTTTTCATCAAACCACTTTTTTTTTTTAATATGCTTTTGTTCACTCACCATACATTCCATCCCAAGTAAATAATCGATGGTTCTCTGCATGGTCATACATTTATGTGTTCACTACCTTCACCACTATCTATATAAGGGGATCTACATTTCTTCCACAAGGCAGGAGGGAGAGTCAAAGAAGGTAGAGAGGCAAAAGAAAGAGGAAAAAAAAATGACAGCTAGGAAGCAGCGAAAGGAAAAATAACCTTAAATCAAAGTAGAATAAAGAATCAGACAATACCACCGATGTCAAGTGTCTAACATGCCTCCCCTATCCCCCCTCTTATCTGTATTCACCTTGGTATATCACCTTTGTTACATTAAAGGAAGCATAATACAATGATTCTATTAGTTAGTCTCTAGTTTATTCTGATTGCATCCCTCCCCCAATGCCTCCCCATTTTTAACACCTTGCAAGGTTGACATTTGCTTGTTCTCCCTTGTAAAACAACATATTTGTACATTTTATCACAATTGTTGAACACTAGATTTCACCAAGTTACACATCCCAGTCTTTATCTTTCCTCCTTTCTTGTGGTATCTCACATGCTCCCCATCTTCCTCTCTCTCAACCGTATTCATAGTTACCTTTGTTCAGTGTACTTACATTGTTGTGCTACCATCTCCCAAAATTGTGTTCCAAACCACGCACTCCTGTCTTCTATCACCCTGTAGTGCTCCTTTTAGTATTTCCTGTAGGGCAGGTGTCTTGTTCACAAAGTCTCTCATTGTCTGTTTGTCAGAAAATATTTTGAGCTCTCCCTCATATTTGAAGGACAGCTTTGCTGGATATAGGATTCTTGGTTGGCAGTTTTTCTCTTTCAGTATCTTAAATATATCACACCACTTTCTTCTTGCCTCCATGGTTTCTGCTGAGAGATCCGCACACAGTCTTATTAAGCTTCCTTTGTGTGTAATGGATTGCTTTTCTCTTGCTGCTTTCAGGATTCTCTCTCTTTCTTTGACATTTGATAATCTGATTATTAAGTGTCTTGGCATAGGCCCATTCATATCTCTTCTGTTTGGAGTATGCTGCGCTTCTTGGATCTGTAATTTTATGTCTTTCATAAGAGATGGGAAATTTTCATTAATTATTTCCTCTATTATTGCTTCTGCCCCTTCCCTTCTCTTCTCCTTCTGTGACACCAATGATACATACATTATTGTACTTTGTTTCATCCTTGAGTTCCTGGAGACGTTGCTCATATTTTTTCATTCTTTTCTCCATCTGCTCCTTAGCGTGTAGGCTTTCAGGTGTTTTGTTCTCCAGTTCCTGAGTGTTTTCTTCTGCCTCTTGAGATCTGCTGTTGTATGTTTCCATTGTGTCTTTCATCTCTTGTGTTGTGCCTTTCATTTCCATAGATTCTACTAGTTGTTTTTTTGAACTTTTGATTTCTGCCATATATATGCCCAGTGTTTTCTTTACAGCCTCTATCTCTTTTGCAATATCTTCTCTAAACTTTTTGATTTGATTTAGCATTAGTTTAAATTCCTGTATCTCTGTATGTTTGTTCCTTTGACTGGGCCATAACTTTGTTTTTCTTAGTGTAGGTTGTAATTTTCTGTGGTCTAGGCATGGTTTCCTTGGTTATCCAAATCAAGTTTTCCCAGACCAGAACAGGCTCAGGTCCCAGAGGGAAGAAATACTCAGTATCTGGTTTCCCTGCAGGTGTGTCTTAGAAAATTGCTCCACCCTTTGATGCCTCGGGTCACTCTGCTTTTCTGCCCAGCAGGTGATGCCTGTTAGCCTATAACTCTTGACTGGTGTGAGGAGGTATGGCCGTGTTCCCCCAGGCTCTGGGGTCTGGTTCTGAATGGAAAGGGCCCCACCCCTTTCCTCCTAGAGAAGACAGAGCCCCCAGGTGGAGGTCATTAGCATTTCAGTGGTCTCGCTCTCTGCTTGTGCTGTCTCCACCCTTCCCGGAGTCACAGCCCTGGAAACTGAAAATGACTGGGGCTTTCTCCACTGAGCCAAAAAAGAAACAGATAGTCCCCTTCAGACCCAGTCCAAGGCGACCCTCCGGCTCTCCAAGGTCAGTTGTCACCCAAAGCCTCTGTCTGTTTTTTTGGGGATGTGTACCTGTAGTGAACAGTTCACACTCACTACTTAAAACCCCAGTTGGAGCTCAGCTGAGCTATATTCGCTTGCTAGGAGAGAGCTTCTCTCTGGCACCACGAGGCTTTGCAGCTCAGGCTATGGGGGAGGGGGTCTCACGACTTGGATCCACAGGTTTTACTTACAGATTTTATGTTGTGTTCTCGGGCATTCCTCCCAATTCAGGTTGGTGTATGATGAGTGGATGGTCTTGTTTGTCCCCCCCGCAGTTATTCTGGATTATTTACTAGTTGTTTCTGTTTTTTTGTAGTTGTTTCAGGGGGACTACTTAGCTTCCACTCCTCTCTATGCCGCCATCTTGCCCCGTCCTGCTCCCCACATTTTAGTCCCTAAAATTCAGAAGCATGGAAAACAATGAATTCCCATATGTGATCATAAAATAAACTAACAGTTCTGAATAGATTACATTAAATTCAAGATACATATTTAATTTCAAATTCTATAAGATCAGTAAGCACAACTGGAAGCAATACCATCAGAAGGAAAGACAAATCTCAATAATAAGAAATGTCTCCTGTAAATAGTGATTATTTAGCTGCCTCTGTGATATACTTAAGCAATATAGAACTAAGACAAGACTTGCCAAGTACTAATTATATTCCACCATCTATTTTACTGGCAAGGAGATGCCAAGTGGAGATGCAGTACCAATGTCTGCACCCAGTTCATTAGGATAAATGTTGTATAAATCATTGATCAATGCAAAAATATATGACCAGAAAGTATTGATGCAGCATCTGAAATGTCTATCAGGTGATATGAACATTTTTCTAACATCTTTATGTGCTTCTTAGATAGGAAAATAGTTACTGTTGTTTAATTTTGAGCTCTGGGAAAATCTTTAATACTTGGTAACAATGGATTTCTTTCATAAAAACTCAAGGAAGAGTAAATACAGAATCAGAATTTTTTTAAAAAAATCCATTTTCATATAACTGTAATTTAAACTTACCTGAGTAGTTTAATAGCAAAAATACTAGCTATATTAAGTGTTAGAACACTGAAGGTTAATTTGAAGCATGAAATTTACAATTTACATAGAAAATTCCTTCTAGAATTTATAAACATAAGCTACCCAGAATAAAGGACATGTATACCATTTTTACTCACCACATTTACACTTTCTTGGAGTTAGAAACTAGACAAGTATTAGAATAGTGGGAATTGCTTCTCATTTTCAACTTTCATCTTAGTTATTTAGATATTCTTTGAACTTTTTACTTTTTGTCTTAGACTGCTTAGATACATATTTTATGGATGGTAACTTGGACATATTATTTTTCTTATAAGGAAAGAATAATAATATGGTCTGATCCCATAAGCTGCATGTCAAAAATTACCATGATAAAAATCAATCAGAAAATAAATTCAGTAGGACTCAAAGATTCTGCAACTTTTTTTCCCTTTGTTTTTATTTTTGGTAAATGTAGTATTATGCATTGAATCATGTCTCATATAAGTCATGTTCAAGTCATGACCCCCAATCCAGTGGATGTGAACTCATTTGTAAACAGGATCCTTGAAGATGTAAACAGGATCCTTGAAGATGCCAGTTTGAATGTATTATGTCCCCCAAAATGCCATTATCTTTGATGCAATCTTGTGTGGGCAGACATATTAGTGTTGATTAGATTGTAATTCTTTGAGTGTTTCTGTGGAGATGTGACCCACCCAACTATAGATGATAACTGATTAGATTATTTCCATGGAGGTGTGGCCCTGCCCTTTCAGCATGGGCCTTGATTAGTTTACTAGAGCACTATATAAGCTCAGACAGAAGAAGCAAGCTTGCTACAGCCAAGAGGGACACTTTGAAGAATGCACAAGAGCTGAGAGGGGAGCTGCAGCTTACAGACATTTGGAGACGGCCTTTGAAAGCAGTCTGTTGCTCCAGAGAAGCTAAGAGAGGACAAACACCCCAAGAGCAACTAAGAGTGACATTTTTGAGGTGCTGAGCCTAGAAAGGAATGCCTTGGGAGAAAGCCATTTTGAAACCAAAACTCTGGAGCAGATGCCAGCCATGTGCCAACCCAGCTAACAGAGGTTTCCCGGATGCCATTGGCCATCCTCCAGTGGAGGTACCCAATTGTTGATGCATTACCTTGGACACTTTATGGCCTTAAGCCTGTAACTGTGTAACCAAATAAACCCCCTTTTATAAAACCCAGTCCATTTCTGGTGTTTTGCATTCTGGCGGCATTAGCAAACCAGGACAGATGTTATTAGTTAAGGTGAAGACAAACTGAATCAGAGTGGGCCTTAATTCAGTGTGACTGGAATCCTTATAAGCAGAGGAAATTTGGACACAGTAGGAGATGGATGGGGGTGGGAGGTACAGAAAGATGGCTATATGATGAAGGCAGTAATTGAGTTACGGAGTGCTTGCAAGCCATCAAGAGAACACTACAGACCTCAGAGAAAGTGAGGCCCTGCTGAAACACTGATTCAGAAATTCTAGCCTCCAAAAACTACGAGATAACAAATTCCTCTTGTTTCAGCCAACCTGTCTGTGGCATTTGTTATAGCAGCCTTGACAAACTGAGACATGTAGCTACATTTAATGACTGCCTTCCTCAAGAAGAGTGAAAGTTGCTGGTGGGCTTTAGCTTTGCTCTTTGAAGCAACTTCCCTGTTACTGAGCCACAAATCTGAGTTTTGCATTTTATTCATCCTTAAAGACATGATTAGCTCCTCTGCATATGGGCTTCTCAGACTTTATCAGAAAGGGAGATCAGTCAAGATCATGGACATAAAGCACTCTGGAAAAAAAGGCTGTGATGACTAGTCATCCCTTTTTCTACTCAGGACTGTGAAATGGACAGGTTGTCTAAAGACAGAATTTTTCATCATTTACAATTGATATATCTTTCACTACAGTCAGGGTGTGTGTGCAGTTCTCCTACTCGGTATGTGCCCTCATAATTCTTTCAGGAAAATATTTGAGAAACACACACCCAAATGTTGGCCAGCTGACTCAATTGTGTTAGACTCTCTTTATTCTCCGAATTTATTTCCACATAAATTTTGTGGGTTACACAAAGAGTGCTAGAACTCTTCCTGAAATAAAAACAAAACAAAACAAAAAACCAAAGATTATACTTAACTCATAAAAAGTCCACAAGGGACAGAGAAAGTATTAGAATTTTCCTTTTACAATGTAGGAATTCACAGCACAGAAAGTTTATGTTTTTCATTTTTTTAAACTTTTTTTTTTTACTTTGAAATACTTTCAAACTTATAGGACAGTTACAAAAATAATAAAGACCCCAAACAAGGAACTCCAACATATCCCTATCCAATCAGATACCCAGACCACTAATTTTAACATTTTGCCACATGAGCCATATCATTCTACCAATCAATCCATCTATCTATCCATCCATCCAACCAACTGAATAGAACAGAAAGTTTATATTAGTATATCCAAACACAATGAGATCCCTGATATGTTAAAATGAGTGTCCCTATTGTCTATGAATTACTTCTGAAATCCAAAGTCAAGAAAAACAGTGACAATAGCTCCCTTCATCTTCAGGCACACCTATCACCACAAACATACCTACACAGACAGACACACACACACAGAGTACCACAAACATACACGTAAATCACCCATTTTAGTTAAATATTGCTGTTCAATAAGTTACTCCAAAACTCAGAAGTGTGCAAGAGACATTTATCTCACATTTTTCTGTGGGTCAGGAACCTGGGAACATATTGGATGGGTTCTCTACTTCAGGGTCTTTCATGGTCTGCAATCAAGATGTCATCTGACTGTATTGAACTGGGAAAGGATTTGCTTCCTAGTTCAAATGGCTGCTGACAGGATTCAGTTCCTTGCAGGCCATTGGACCTCAGGCCTCAGTTGCTTGCTGGCTATTGCCTAGAGGTTGCCTAAATTTCCTTACCAGGTGGGCTTACATCTTTTAATTCACAGGCTAAAAAGGCAATAGAAAGAGGCTGCTAGCAAGATGAAGTCACAATCCTTTGTAACCTAATCACAGAAGTGATATCCCATCAACTGTGTTATATTTGATTGGTTAAAGGTCATTAGGACCAGCCTACACACAAGGGGTGAAGATTGCATAAAAGTGTGATGACCAGGAGGTGGAGATCATTGGGAACAATTTGAGACATTTGCCCAAAAGACTAAAGAAAGGGATGTACTAATAGCTGCCCAAATCAGTTCTATAATCCTTAAACCATTACCAACTTAGACTAGTTGAGTTCCCCAGAAGGAGATGCCGAGATGGAGTGTGGAATGTAAGAATGTTCACTGCATGGTTCCAGTAGATCCAGCCATGATGGAAGACAAAATTATTTTTCATTACTTTGAATTATACTCAGCCTTTCATACAAAATAAGACTTTTGATGTAGTAACTGAAGCATGTGGATATCCAGCAGTTAAATGTATGTGTGTGTATATTTTGTTTGCTAAAATATTCTGAATCTTTAGGAGTTGCATATATAATAGGCCTTAGACCATTTACCTGGGAAAGAGTCATATATGTAGTCATATTTTAATATCACTAGCTTTATAATCAGGCTGCCTAGTTTCTAAACTCGATTCCATACTTTTCCAGTTATGTGACCTTAGGCAAGATTTTTAATATCTCTGAGCCTAAGTTTCTAGTGAGCAAAATGATGATGATAATAATAGTTATGCCATTGGAGTTATGTGAAGATGAAATGAGCATATCCAAGTAGACGAGTTTAACAGTGCTTGAGGCTGTTATATAAACAAATGTTAGCCATTATTGTTATTTTCTGCAGAGAATTAACAACCTGAGAAGGGACCCAAATCTACTAGAGAAAAAATGGAAACTACTTAGTACATTTGACTGAGCTGTGCTATTTGATTTTGGTGAGTGGCTTAAGTAGAATTTCAGCAGATGATAAAAGAAGATGCTATATTTAGAGTACAATAGCAGAGCCATTAAGGGTTCAGATAGAGTTATCTTTAGCCCAACCTCTTTCTGTCCAAACTTGTACTGCAAAATGTGTACCTTTTGGAGACAATAAAAATTAGAGGATCTCAGAAATATATGTTAAACAGAAGATTTCATAGTAGAGAAGTTAGCATAACCAAATCAGTGCATGCTTCTTTGGACCACCTACTAGATAATCAAAAAAGATTTGTTTTAGAGAGAAACTCCTTGGCATGGATGGCATTTGATTTCCTTGGTTGTTTAGTAAGTTTTCTATGGTGTTGAGTTGTAGGAGAACTGATCAAGTGTTCAGTAGATTTTAGAAAGCAACTATCTGCTACTCCTTGTAATCCATTCCTTTTTGGACATGTTGTTACTTCCAAGTCCATGAATAGTTAGCAATGATTCAGGAATATTATTCCTGAAAATTCATGACTCATTTGCAGTTTTTCATGACTACGTTTACAAATGTCACTTGTGTAATACACAGAGGGCACATAATAGGGGTATTGCATAGAAAACATGTGAGAAGTTGTACCAGTTTGTATATATTATGTCCCCCAGAAAAAGCCATGTTCTTTGATGCAGTCTTGTGGAGGCAGACATATTAGTGTTGATTAAGTCGGAACATTTGGATTAGGTTGCTTCCTTGGAGATGTGCCTCACCCAACTGTGGATGATAATTTCCATGGAGGTGTGGCCCTGCCCATTCAATGTGGGCCTTGATTAGTTTACTAGAACCTTATATAAGCTCAGACAGAAGGAGCTCGCAGCTAGCTGGAGCTGAGACAGACATTTTGAAGACTGCTGTTGGAAGATGATGCAGACGTTTTGGAAAATGCCATTTTGAAATGCAACATGGGAGCAAGCAGATGCCATCCATGTGCCTGCCCAGCTAAGAGGGGTTTTCTGGACACCATCAGCCATCCTCCAGTGAAGGTACTCAATTGTCGATGTGTTATCTTAGACACTTTACGGTCTTAAGACTGTAACTGTGTAACCAAATAAACCCCCTTTTATAAAAGCCAATCCAATTCTGGTGTTTTGCTTTCTGGCAGCATTAGGAAACCAGAACAGAAGTCATTAATGATTCTTTCAAAAACCTTCTAAGGTATGGTCAGCATCATTGGGAATGAACATTTTAAAACTGATTTTTTAACATTACCTTTATAAATGGAGAACAACTGTCCCAACAAGAAAACAAAACTCTTTAATGTCTCAACATGAGAAAGTGGATGGGGAAGGCTCTCTTAAAGGGAAATGACAATTTAAATTCTCAGTTACTCACAGCCCATTCCCCTCAAAATGTACAGTTTCCACGTGTTGATAGCAAAGCTATTTGTTTGAATGAAGCATTCAGAATCTTGATTTAAAAAAACATATTCATATTTTCATCTTTAATCTCTTTGATAAATAGAAAATACTGTCCCATTCTGTGAGCATTTTCACTAGAAAATCTTTGAAGTGAAGAAGTACTGAAATTAGTGATGAGATAAAAATATCTGAGAAAGAGTTCAATTAAGACTGGGTAGCCTAATGGAAATACACTAAGGTTGGCATTTGAGTTCAGGATCTACTAATGGCTAGTTGTATGAATAAATTAATCTGCTTCGGTTCCTCATTTCTAAGCTAGGAAGTCCAGTTCCCCCAAACCTGCTCACAGGATTTCTTCAAGTACTAGATGAAATCATAGTATGTCATGAAGAAATTCTCAAAATAAAATAAATAAGATAAAAGGAGCAAGGACAGAAAATTGTATCTACAAAATGATTACAGTTTTATATAAATATATAGGAAGGACTATACATTTGAAAATCTGCATTTTTTTTGAATAAGAGAGAGCAAATAAATGGGTAATTTGCATTTTCTTGTTTTTTATTTTCAGTGTCATCAAAATTATTGTTATAGTTTAAATCAATTGAATAAATTGTACCATTGCTAGAATTGTATTTAGAAAAGTTAAACATTTTGTGTTAAAGGAATTATGTTAGTACACTGAAAGAAATGAAATGGTAATAAGTGAGAAAAGAGAAAAGATTTAGTCACTAGAACCATAGAGCTGCCATTGATTAAACGTGTGGCCTGGGGCAAAATGTTTGGCAGTTCTAAGACTTGATTTCATCAACTATATAAGAGCAATAATCATGTATTTTAATTATTATTGTTTACAATAATAGAATAATAATGACAAGCATAGTGATAATCCCCAACTCCTGTTCTCTCCTGGTTTGCTTTCTTAAGATCCCAAGAAAGGATTAAATTTCAACACAGAAGCTCTAAGATTAATTTAAATATAGTTAAGTGAACAGCTGCTCTCCTTCCCTCTTCATTAATTTCAGTCATGTTAGCTCTTTTGTCCACATGGGATATTATTATTTTTAATTTTGATAATCTAATATGAGCCTCAATTTTGATATCTCAGATATGGGCATAATAGTAGTTGCTCATGCCTTCATTATGGGGACAACATAAAATGATACAATATATGCAATATATATTGTAATGTTCTCCTTAATGGTGGGAGGGTAGAGACAGACCCTACCAATACACTGACATTAAATGCCACTGAGGAGATAATCTGAGGCATCCATTGTAGTCTGACTCAGCAATCAGAGGTAGTAATATACAGGTAGCCATAAACAGAAAATACTTTGAAAAATTACTGAGTTGTTGAGTTGGATAGAAAAAGCATTTCCTAGGTGTTTTTATTTTTTTTTATTACTACAATGTAGTAGGCCGACTAGCTTGTAAGCATCCAAAAAAATAAGAACATACATATTTCTAATATATGAAAATTACTTTCTTTTTTTGCATTCACTAATAGCATAAGCTTCAGAAATGTTGACTAAATTATATTTTGAAATACCTAAGCTACATTTCTCTAAAATAATAGCTTTATTAAATTTTGTGTGAAATTGGAGACCAAATTCTGTAAACTTAAAGTAGCATATGAAATAAAGCATTTTCCTGATACTACCTATGTTATTCCTTCCTCTAGAGATAAATATAAAATGATATTTGATAGTCTATTATATGCTTATTCAACTATAAAAGCATTAAAATCAGCAAGTGGAAAATGGGGAATTAATACCAGATCACCTTGCCCTGCCATACCTACCACACTATGGGTTATTAAAATTCAAAATTCTCCAGAAAGTTGTATCTGTTTTTCTTTGTATATTTGTTTTTCTTTTTAAACTATGAAACTGAAATCTGTCTTGCATTTCTCTTGAACTCGACTCTTCTTGTAATATAGCAGTCCTAAAGATAGAAAACTCCAATATACCAGACTGTCCTACCTATAGCTGTACTAAGGAAATATGCTGTGAAGAATAAAAAGAAAAGAATTAATTTTAATATCTGCTTCCCATTGCCTTCAATGAATATTTCTCAGCCTATATGTATAACATTATGTGGTATCTCAACACATCCTCAATAAAATATGCTGATACTGGTTAAATCTTATAACCAAATCCACATCCTTAAAATTAACCTAATAAGCCAACTACCTGCCCATCTGTTGTTGAAAGTAAATGAGAACTGACAACAGTTGGGAAAATTCAGTCACACTGAAAACCATACCAGTGCCCTTCCTTTATTATTCTTTGCACACCAGGATGCATGAAGTGTTCAACTCAATTGTACCAAATAGTCGAACTGTGTCTTCTATTTACTATACACTGTGCTAGTTGCTGAAAGATTATTCAAAGATGAGTGAGTCTCATGACCTTACCTCTTGAGGCTTATAGATGAATATAACTACCAGAATATGAGAGAGCATAAAAGAATTGCCATACAAGAAGTTTACAGAAAAGACAGCTGAGATTCAGAAAAAAAGAGACATCAACCATTGAAGGAATAAGGAAGTTTTCATGGAGAGGATGGAATTTAGACTGGACTTTGAAAAGTAGGAAGAATTTCATTTCCTGGGAATGAAGGGCATGGCAGTTCAGCCAGAGACAATGTAGTGAGCAAAATCATGTATCTGCATGGTATACATGGTGTGCTTGGACCCAGCATGCAATCTACAGAGCAGAGTCATGGGAAACAAGACCCTTTATGAGTGTTGGAGGGCAGGTAGAGTGTCAAGTTACTGGAAAACCAAATAGAGAATCCAAGCTTAACTCAGAAAAAAACAGAGACTTTTAAAGTTTTGTTAATAGAGGAATGGCAATTGTGGTAGCCAGCATCTAAGATGATTTCAAATGATTCTAACTTCCTGGTGTACCAATACCCTCCCATATTGTACCATAGTTGGTCTGAGTGTTCAACAGGATATGGCATGTCCGGCGCCGCCCCGCTCGACCCCTGTTCCCCGGCCGGCGAGGGGAGAAACAAGGGATGAGAGAGAGAGAGAGATGCAGACCACGCAAACTGACCTGGCTGGAAGTCACGACTCGAGCCACACGGCGGTTGCGAGAGCAAGTCTTTTACTGAAGCTAGATAAGCATTCTCTGTTACAGGTTTCCACGCGGGGCAGAGTGCCTCGCGGGAGAGCAGCCTCGATGTGGCCGTCAGGTACGGCTCCTAGTGGGCTGTCTCTCCGAGGTTCGCTTGGGCAAACTCTTAAGTACTCTACTCATAACCAATGATCTAGCGCCGCGCATATGCACTCAATTGGCAGATAGGAATAGTGAGTGTGCACGTCATAAGCGGAAGCAGGATATGGGCGCCATCTTGGCTCATTCGATGGGCGGGGGGACTTTGGAGCAGGTTTACAGCGCATGCGCTATGCCCGTCCCGGGAGACGGCTCTCCACATCTCCCCCTTTATTATTTATATCGACCCAGTGTCCCCAGTGATGAGTGTGCTCCCGTGAACCCAGATGGCTCACAATTTGTTCCGGTGCTTTGGGGAGTCTGGACTAGGTCTCAGCCATTTAGCGGCGGAGCCTCTAGCACCGACCAGAATGCTCACCTCATATGGAGACAGGAGAGTCCGTGAGCTGGAAACAACATGACTCTCCCTGCAGTGCTTTGCCTTGCAACTGGGGGACAAAGGCGGGGGCAGGGATAGCATTAACCAGAGTCGGAGGCGTCACTAGGCGTCCCTATGCATTGGCTAGAGTCAAGTCTGGCCACAACTATGACTCTGCCTTAGGGACCTACCTGAGACAAAAATTATGACTGCTGGCGTCGCCCGTTATACCCGGGACACAGCTGCGCGCTTAGCTACAAACCTCGCTCCCGAGTGCCCCGCCCGAGGCAGCCAGGATGGGGTATGGCCATCAGAATGGTCGCTGTTGGGGGTATCAAAGGTGGAGGACATAGCCATCATAGTGGTAACACGGTACTGCCGCGCTTGAAACAGGCGTTCTAGCAAAGATTTAACAATGACTAATCCCACCAATGGTCCCACCATCAAGAGAATCCAATTAGTCAAATTGGGCCAAGAGAACCAAGAGGTGACTTGGTCCCACAGATTTTTTACAGTCTCGCCCAGTGTGGAAAGGTCGAAACTAACAGGCTTCAATTTCCTAATGTTCTCAAGTCCCTGAAGGTCGGATTTCACTTGGTCGGAGAGATTGGTGAAGTTGGGGAGATAAGTGTCCTTGAGCCACTCGGCGACATCTTGCTGCTCCTCTGTCAAGTTCACCCTAACCGGGGTGACACAAAGCCTCCCGAATAACCATCGGGTATCACACGTCTGCTGGAGAACTCTCCAGAGTCCATCTATTTCTAGTCCAAGTTCATCTATCTCCGCTAGGAGTTTCTGAATGGCCTGGAAATTTAAGTTCAGCATCTGATTGTGGCGGCGTAGCACGTCTCGGGTAAGGTATGCCTCTTGGACGCCTAGACTTAGAGAAGGGGATATTGTTAAGTGAAACAACTTGAGAAACAGGGCCAACCCAGTCGGTTGCCTTGACGGGGAGCCAGACATAACTTGGGCGATACACTAGGATAGCGGGGCGGCGAGGCATCCGGGTCTTTGGAACGGTTGCAGACTGTAGGAGCAAACCCCGGAAGGAAAAGGCACCTTTGAGTCTCATTTTTACTCAAGATCCCTTCACAAGACTGGCGGCTCTTCCCTGTAACGTTAAGAAATTCAAGCAAGACTCCCTTACTTAACTCGCCATTACCAGTTTCACAAGTAGCATTCGCCGCAACTGTGGTGTTGACAACCTTGACAGAGAGGTTAGCAAAAGAGAGGATCAGTGTGTCATTGGTGAGGGGGAAGGACTCGTTGAAGCTTGTGGAGGAAATATTTCTGTCAGAAGGCAGGTGGTGGAGACCTAGAGACAGGGTACGAGTGAAAAACACAGGAGAGGCGGGAGACCCAGCAGAGAATGGGGCCAGGGTCGGGGGATGATGCCACAGGCCCCAAAGACCACTCTCCTGCGCTACCACAGTTCCACTAAAAAAAGAAAAAGGCAGATTAGAAGGATTGCTATAGGAGAGCAAAGAACAGAGTTACCGATCCTCTTTTTGGGCAACCGCGGGGTGGTCAGTCCTACTATTATCGTCTTGTCGGTCGTCGCCATCATCAGCAGGGTCGGAGGCTTGGTCTAATGGTTCAGGTTGTATATTCGTTGGCGTTTCTGACAGCTGTTCCTTGGCTTCTTCAGGTGATGTCACGGTTCTCACCAGTCTTTCCGGAACCCACACTGGTTGACGTCCTGGTTCCTGGGGAAAAACACAAACAGAGCCTCTGGCCCAGCTGAGCACCGGGTCAGGGCCTTTCCACTGCCCCGACAGGACATCCTTCCAACGGACTAGACCTCTATGCTGAGGACTCGGGGTGGTGTGTTGCAGGGCAGGTGTCACTCCCTGTGAATTTTCATTTAAAAAATTGTATGTAAATAAGGCTATAGACAATTGAGCCTTTGGGGACAAGCCGTGACCTATCCCCCCTTTCTGTTTCCTAAGCAGGTCTTTGAGTGACCTGTGCGCTCTCTCGATGATTCCTTGCCCTTGAGGGTTATAGGGGATGCCATGTTTCAATTGGACACCCATGTTGTCACAAAATTTTTGGAAGGATTTACTAGTGTAGGCTGGTCCGTTGTCTGTCTTTAACGTTTTTGGCTTACCCCAAGCCGCCCATGCAGCCAAGCAGTGTGCAACGACGTGGGAGACTCTTTCTCCTGGTTCAGCAGAGGCAAACAAAACTTGGGAATATGTGTCTATCGACACGTGTAAGTACTTGACCTTACCATACTCTGAATGATGAGTGACATCCATCTGCCAAGTATCCCCTGGGGTGAGACCCCTAGGGTTGACCCCAACCGAGGAGACTGCTCTCTGCTCCGCACAATTGCTGCAGGCTCGGACAATATCTCGAGCAGCTGCACGTGGTATGCTGAACCGCTTAGCTAGGGTGCCTGCATTGATGTGAAACTTGGTGTGGAACTCTCGGGCCTGTTGATATGGCACCAGTGTGGGAAAGATGTGTAGCTGTCGAGTGGCCACATCTACGATGTGGTTTCCCTGGGCCATGGGGCCAGGCAAGCCCGTGTGGGCTCTGATATGAGTTATGTAGAAAGGGTGTCGCCTGGCCCATATAACTTCCTGTAATTTGATAAAGAATGTTCTTACTGTAGATGAATACCTAATAGTGCCCACTGTCTCTAGTATCTGTACAGAGTTTACAACATAAGCAGAGTCCGAGACAACATTCAAGGGTTCAGAGAGGCTTTTCAGAACAGTGATGATAACCTGTAGCTCTACCCATTGAGGCCTTTGTGGATGGAAGAGTACTGTTTTGGGAGTGTCCCCCTCGACACAATACGCCCCTGTGCCGGAGCTGGAGCCGTCTGTGTACACAGTGGGGGCATCCGCTAGCGGCTTAGGCGAGGTCACCTTAGGAAAAATCACTGGGTGCCGAGCGACAAACTGCAAGAGGGGAGCTTTAGGGAATTGATTGTTAATGCTTCCGAGAAATGTACACCGGAGGACGGCCCATTGATCGATACATCCAGTGAGTATCTCAAGCTGTTGGGAAGAATAAGGCACTCGGAGATTTCTGGGTTGCTGGCCGAAATGCTGTACCGCTCTTTTAATACACTCCAGGGCTAACTCTGCAACCGCTGTAGGATAATGCTCTAGAACCTTCCGGGGGGAAACCCCAGGGTGGATCCAGAGCAGCGGTCCTTGCTGCCACAGCACTGCAGTGGGCTGTAATTCTGTTGGCAGCACGCAGGCCTCAAAAGGCTCATTGGGGTTTATTCTTTTCAGAGTGGCGCAACTGAGCGCTTGCTCTACCCGGTACAGTGCTTGCCTCGCCTCGGGAGTAAGGTGCCGGGGCGAAGTTATGTTTGAATCTCCTCTCAACAAGTCAAATAGGGGCACCAACTCAGCGTTGGGTAATTTCAAATACGGGCGGATCCAATTGATATCTCCCAAGAGCCTTTGCAGATCATTCAGAGTACGTATATTGTCTAATCTGAGAGATACCTTCTGGGGGGAGACATGAGTAGGCGTGAGTTTCGCTCCCAGGAAAGTGGTAATGTCAGTCATTTGGATTTTCTCAGGGGCTACTTCCAGGTTAGCTTTTCTAAGGTCACAGACCAAGTGTGACAACACAGTTTCAAGGATTACAGCATCCTTATGGGCTAACAGAATGTCATCCATATAGTGAATGATTTTTACGTGAGGGAATTGTTGCCGGGCGCCAACTAGCTTTGTAGCAACATACAGCTGACACATGGTAGGACTATTAGCCATACCCTGGGGCAGGACCGTCCATTCAAAGCGTTGACAGGGCTCCTCTTGGTTACGAGAGGGCACAGTGAAGGCAAACTTAGGGGTGTCTTCGGGGTGGAGTGGAATAGAAAAGAAGCAATCCCTAAGATCTAAGATGACAACCGACCAGTGCCCTGGCAACGCCGAGAGGAGGGGCAGTCCCATCTGAACGGGTCCCAAAGGCTCCAGGCAATCATTGATAGCCCTTAAATCATGCAGCAGTCTCCATTTTCCAGATTTCTTTTTTATTACGAATATGGGGGTGTTCCACTGTGACGTGGAGGGAGCGATATGGCCCTTTTCTAGTTGTTCTGATACTAGGGCGTGCAACGCTGCAAGTTTTTCCTGTGGCAAGGGCCACTGAGGCACCCACACCGGAGCCTCGGTTTTCCATTTTAGTTTTATAGGTGTGGGTGGGAATCTCTCCTCAGTGGCCCCTATGAAAAACCCAAGCCTCGTCTGTCAGACTTGGGGGCAGCTTGTATAGGCTCCGCACGTCCGTGCAGTGAAGCTCCTAAACCCTTGCCGGGGGTATACCCCATTTCTTTTAGCAGTCGCTTAGAGGTTGGGGAGTAGCCGCTAATTAAAGTAACGTCCATTTGGGTCAGAATGTCTCTTCCCCACAAAGACACAGGCAGGGCTAATACATAAGGCTGGAAACTGCCTTGGTGTCCTTCTTCATCGGCCCAATGAAGGGCAGCTGCACTGAGCATGGGCGCTGAAATTTGGCCTATTCCTCTAATGGGCTCTTCCGCCCTGCTCGTTGGCCAGGTGGGGGGCCATTCTTGTTGTCTTATGACAGACCGATCGGCCCCTGTATCGAGCAGGCCCAAGAAAGATCTGCCTTGCACCTTAATGGTTAGCATAGGTCGAGACTCCAGGGACATATGGAGTCCCTCAAAAATCGCTCCACTGGATCCGAACCCTTTTTCCCCTCTCTGTCTGATTCTGCTTGGAAAGACTGCATGTAAGCTGGGTAAGAGCAGGAGCTGCGCCAGCTTATCACCTTCTGCAATGACTAAGGTGCCCCGCTGAGATTGAACCATAACTTGGGCACGGCCTGTGAAATCTGAATCTACAAGTCCTGGTATAACTGTTAATCCTCTCAGGGCCGTGGATGCTCTCCCCAATATGAGCCCTACAGTACCAGCCGGTAAGGGCCCCTTGAAGGAGGTCCCTACTAACTGGACACCCATGGAGGGGGTTAGTACGAGTCTGGAGGTGGCACAGAGGTCCAGTCCTGCTGAGCCGGGGGACGCACGAATTTGATCGGATCCTGTGTTGTCGAATGGCATGCAAGGGGGTCCGTCGAAAGGGCGGACCCCCTCTTCCCGTTTTTTGGAATCTGCTCGGGGCGGCCAGAGAGGCGTCTACCCTGCGCATCGAAAACCGATTTACAATCTTCTGCGCGGTGGGGGCCTTTGTGGCAACGGCCACACGGCCTGGTTACTGCACCTGGTTCGCCAAACCGTTGAGTGGCAGGGGGCTGACGTCTATTGGGACAATCTCTCTTAAAGTGCCCTGATTGGCCACAGCCATAGCACCCGTTAGACTTTGCCCCTAAGGTTCTCGGGCCTTTTGTAGCCACCTGTAGGGAGCTAGCTAGCATGGCAGCTAGACCTGCATTAGTTAAAGGGCTGCCAGTATCTCTACAGAGCCTGACCCACTCTGTCAAATTTTTTGCTCTGTTTTGTGCCAGGATAACTTTGCACTCCTTGTTGCACTGCTCAAAAATCATTTGCTTAACCACAGTCTCTGCTACTCCTGGATCTGAGAAGATTCTCTCAGCTGCGGTTTGCATCCTGGCTACAAAATCCGCAAATGGTTCTGTGGGGCCTTGGTGTATATTGCTGAGTGAGGCCTGAGCCTCTCCCTTACCTGTTAGCTTTTTCCAGGCACCCACAAAACAGCGGAAGATCTGGGCGTAGACCTCTTGTGGGAAACCCGTTTGGTTCTGGGCATGGGCGCCTCTCCCCAACAGCATGTCAGCATTCCACCCGCCACGTCTCCCTGCCGCATTCCTTGCGGCCTGCTCTTCAGCTAACTCCTCAAACCTTGCTTTCCAATCTATGAATCGGCCTGACGGCAAGCAAGCACGGGCTAGCTGAAAAATATCTGCGGGTGTATGATTTAGAGCAGAGAGGTTCTCGATCATGTTCAAGGTATAAGGGGCATTGGGGCCATACTGATGGACGGCCTGCCTCAATTCCCTCAATAGTTTGTAATCATATGATTCGTGCCGATTGCCACCTTGGGGATTGATAATAACCGGGTACATTTCTGAGACTGGCTGCGGCTCAAGTGGCTGGTAGCCACCCAGCATGCCAAAAGGTCTAAATGTTGTGAAAGGGTTCCATCTCCAGAAATGTCTCCCACCACTACCTAATGGCAAAGGGTCCTGAGGGCCTGTGTACCCGGGCGGGGGGTACGGCAAAGGTTGCCCCTCCCCTGACCGGCCCATCGGGGTTTCCGGGTCTGGCAGCAAAGGATAATTACATTTACTGGGCATGGCCACTAGAGGGAGCTCTCGGCGAGGTCCTTTGGTGGGACCGCCCAAGGCGTCAGTTGGGAGCTGGGGTGTCCCTGGGGGTGCAGCGGTAGACATTGGCGGGGCGGAAGGCCGCACGGGTGTGGCGGGAGGCTCCTCCCACTCAATTAGCGGGGATGCTTCCGCCTCCTCGTCAGTATCGCTATCTGACTCTGAGTCAGAGTCACTGGACTCCGGCGGTTTGCCCTTATAGGAGCCGTCCGCTGACGAAACTGACTGGGTCTCTTGGAGCGCGCACCGCGCTTCTTGCAAGGCAGAGGACGGGCTTAGGCCGGCAGCCGATTCTAGTTCAAGGACCGCACGGACGGTCTCCCATATGGGTACTAGAATCGGGTCCATACACACGCCCGTCTGGCGCGCTCGGTCTATGTCGCGACCGAGCTTCATCCAAGAGGGTAGGCTAAGGCTGCCGGTGCAGGCAAACCAAGGGGCAAAAGTATCAACATCATCAAGAAAACGCTGAAGGGAGCTTTTCCTGACCGAGATACCCCGTTGTTTCAAAAGGTTCTTTAAGGGAGCTAAGAGAGGTGAACTTCCGGACTGCCCCATGATTGCAGTCGGCACTATACTTCAGTCACTCGGAGAGCTCTTCCGAGTCCCCCGGGGTCACCTGAAAACCCACGGGCCCTAACTATCATGTAATAAGACGCACTCACCTTCTCGCGTTGATCAGGCGCGGGAAGTCCGCCGTAAGCTCGATGCGCAGCGCTGCTCTCCTCACAGAGGGACCGTCGAGAGCGAGGCAGGAGGAGGAGCATTCCCCGTACGGGCCACCACTTGTCCGGCGCCGCCCCGCTCGACCCCTGTTCCCCGGCCGGCGAGGGGAGAAACAAGGGATGAGAGAGAGAGAGAGATGCAGACCACGCAAACTGACCTGGTTGGAAGTCACGACTCGAGCCACACGGCGGTTGCGAGAGCAAGTCTTTTACTGAAGCTAGATAAGCATTCTCTGTTACAGGTTTCCACGCGGGGCAGAGTGCCTCGCGGGAGAGCAGCCTCGATGTGGCCGTCAGGTACGGCTCCTAGTGGGCTGTCTCCCCGAGGTTCGCTTGGGCAAACTCTTAAGTACTCTACTCATAACCAATGATCTAGCGCCACGCATATGCACTCAATTGGCAGATAGGAATAGTGAGTGTGCACGTCATAAGCGGAAGCAGGATATGGGCGCCATCTTGGCTCATTCGATGGGCGGGGGGACTTTGGAGCAGGTTTACAGCGCATGCGCTATGCCCGTCCCGGGAGACGGCTCTCCACACTCTTCTTTGTTGTCTTTTTCCCCTTCTTCTCAACCAAATTTCTGATCATTAGGTCTTTAATCAATACAATGATTATTAGACTTTCCTGGAATGTGACCCTGAAATATCTTCCAAAGTCTTCCAGGGTACCATGCAAAAAAAAAAAAAAAAAAAAAAATAGGATAAATATACGTATGACCAAAAAATTCAAGAAATCCGATGTGTATACACATATGCATATGCGTGCACATA